>NW_027397109.1:10438310-10478636 GCF_003265705.2 Callorhinus ursinus | reverse complement strand
TTTCTTTCTTTCTTTCTTTCTTTCTTTCTTTCTTTCTTTCTTTCTTTTCTTTCTTTCTTTCTTTTTAAAGATTTTATTTATTTATTTGACAGAGAGAGACACAGTGAGAGAGGGAACACCAGCAGGGGGAGTGGGAAAGGGAGAAGCAGGTTTCCCACAGAGCAGGGAGCCTGATGTGGGGCTCGATCCCAGGATCCTGGGATCATGACCTGAGCCGAAGGCAGACACTTAATGACTGAGCAACCCAGGCGCCCCTGTTTCTTTCTTTTTAATTATATTGAGAAATGGACCTTCAACTCTATGGTCAACTAATCTTTGACAAAGCAGGAAAGAATATCCAATGTGAAAAAGACAGTCTCTTTAAGAAATCGCATTGGGAAAATTTGACAGCCACATGAAGAAGAATGAAACTGGACAGCTTTCTTGCACCATACACAAAATATAAACTCATAATGGATGAAAGCCCTAAATATGAGACAGGAATCCATCAAAATCCTAGAGGGGAATACTACAGGCAGCAAAAATCTTAGACTTTGGCCACAGCAAAGTCTTGCTAGATACGTCTCCAAAGGCAAGGGAAACAAAAGCAAAAATGAATTATTGGGACGTCATCAATATAAAAAAATTTTGCACAGCAAAGGAAATAGTCGACAAAACCAAAAGACAACCTACAGAATGGGAGAAGATGCCAATGTCTTATCAGATAAAGGGCTAGTATCCAAGATCTATAAAGAACTTATCAAATCAACACCCAAAGAACAAATAATCCAGTCAAGAAGTGAGTAGAAGACATGAACAGACATTTCTCCAAAGAAGACATACAAATGGCCAACAGACACATGAAAAAATGCTCCGCATCCCTAGCCATCAGGGAAATACATTTCAAATCAAAATGAAATACCACCTCACACCAGTCAGAATGGCTAAAATTAAGTCAGGAAACAACAGATGATGGCGAGGATGCAGAGAAGGGGGATCCCTCCTACACTGTTGGTGGGAATGCAGGCTGGTACAGCCACTCCGGAAAACAGTATGGAGGTTCCTCAAAAAGTTAAAAACCGAGCTACTCTACTACCCAGAAATTGCACTACTGGGTATTTACCCAAAGCATACAAACATAGTAATCTGAAGGTGTACCTGCACCCCAATGTTTCTAGCAGCAATGTCCCCAATAGTCAAATTATGGAAAGAGCCCAGATGTCTACTGACACATGAATGGATAAAGAAGATGTGATATGTGTGTGTATGTATATATATATACATATATATATATATATGTGTATATATATATATATATATATATATAATGGAATATTACTCAACCTCAAAAATAATGAAATTTTGCCATTTGCAAGGACATGGATGGAACTAGACGGTATTATGCTATGTGAAATAAATCAATCAGAGAAAGACAATTATATGATTTCACTCATAATGGAAGTTAAGAAACAATACAGAATCATAGTGGAAGCGAGTGAAAAATAAAATATGACAAAAGCAGAGAGGGAGACAAACAAAAAAAGACTCTTAACTATAGGAAAGAAACTATGGGTTGCTGGAAGGGAGGTGGGTGAGGGAATGGACCAAGTATTAAGAAAGGTACATGATGTGATGAGCACTGGGTGTTATATGCAACTGATGAATCACTGAACTCTACCTCTGAAACTACTAACGATATACTATATGTTAATGAATTGGATTTAAATAAAATAATAAAATAAAATAAAATAAAATAAAATAAATCTGTTCATCTTATTGTTGTTTTATTGTTATTTTATTATTGTTTTATTGTTGTTCTTTCTGGCTTCTTTCAAGATTTCATCTATCTATCTATCATCTATCTATCTATCTATCTATCTATCTATCTATCTATCTATCATCTATCTATCATCTATCTCAGGCATTATTTCTACAAAATTGCTTTGACCGCCAATCCTCTCTGTTCGACTTTAAATATTCTAATTCCAAATATGTTAGATACCTTCACTGTGTTCTAGAGGTCTCAAATATAAATGTTCAATTATTTACTTTTATTACTTATTTTTATATATTTGCTAATGGTCCATCTTCCTACTTTTTACTTGATCATTCAAACTGTTATACTACATATGGTGTTATTAATTTTAGCTATGGTATCTTTTATTTCTGTAATTTTTGAGTATTTTATTCATTCTTCACCCTTGAAAATCCCTCATATTTTTAGGCTTTTATATTTTTTCTCTTTTTTAATAGACATATTAATCAAAATTATAATTGAGAATATTAACTTACCAATTTCCTCAACATCTATAGAAAAAAACTTTCCAGCTTAAAATATTGTGCTGTATAGAAAAGTGTCAATTAGAAGCGTCAACCATTTCCAAATATTAAACACTAACCACAAAAGTAGCAACAATAATACTATTGAGATTATTTTATGGAAAACACAAAAGTTCTATTTTTCATGTATATATACATGTATATATAAGTATAGACACATATTTCAACATACTAGTGAATGGCATTTGAAACGGACATGGCTAAGAAATAGACTACAGCACCTGGGTGCATATCAAGAGTATTGTGCTTATGCTACTTTTTCAGTGTTCAGAAAGCTCATTGAAAAATGATGTCATTTACAATAGCACCAAAAACCATAAGATACCTCAGAATAAACCTAACCAAAGAGGAAAGGATCTATACTCTAGGAACTACAGAACACTCATGAAAGAAATCGAAGAAGACACAAAAAGATGGAAAAACATTCCATGCTCATGGATCAGAAGAATAAATATTGTTAAAATGTCTATGCTACCCAGAGCAATCTATACATTCAATGCCATCCCGATCAAAATTCCAATGACATTTTTCAAAGTGCTGGAACAAACAATCCTAAAATTTGTATGGAATCAGAAAAGACCCCAAATCACCAAGGAAATGTTGAAAAAGAAAAACAAAGCTGGGGGCATCACGTTGCCCGATTTCAAGCTATATTACAAAGCAGTGATCACCAAGACAGCATGGTACTGGCACAAAAACAGACATATAGACTGATGGAACAGAATAGAGAGCCCAGATATGGACCCTATGGCCAACTAGTCTTTGATAAATCAGGAACAAATATGCAATGGAAAAAAGTCTCTTCAATAAATGGTGCTGGGAAAATTGGACAGCCACATGCAGAAGAATGAAACTCGACCATTCTCTAATACCCTACACAAAGATAAACTCAAAATGGATGAAAGACCTCAATGTGAGACAGGAATCCATCAAAATCCTAGGGGAGACATAGGCAGTAACCTCTTTGACATCGGCCACAGCAACTTCTTTCAAGATACATCTCCAAAGGCTAGTGAACCAGAAGCAAAAATGAATTTTGGGAACTTCATCAAGATAAAAATCTTCTGCACAGCAAAGGAAACAGTTAACAAAACATAGAGACAACCCACAGAATGGGAGAAGATATTTACAAATGACACTACAGGTAAAGGGCTGGCATCCAAGATCTATAAAAAACTTCTCAAACTCAACATGCAAAAAAAAATTAATCAAATAAAAAAATGGGCAGAAGACATGAACAGACACTTCTCTGAAGAAGACATACAAATGGCTAACAGACACATGAAAAAAAGTTCATCATTAGCCATCAGGGAAATTCAAATCAAAACCACACTGATATACCACCTTACACAAGTTAGAATGGCAAAAATTGACAAGGCAAGAAACAAATGTTGGAAAGGTTGTGGAGAAAGGGGAACCCTCTTACATTGTTGGTAGGAATGCAATTTGGTACAGCCACTTTGGAAAACAGTGTGGAGGTGCCTCAGAAAATTAAAAATAGAGCTAACCTATGACCCAGCAATTGCACTCCTGGGTATTTACCCCAAAGACACAGATGTAGTGAAAAGGAGGGCCATATGCACCCCAATGTTCATAGCAGCAATGTCCACAATAGCCAAACTGTGGAAAGAGCCAAGATGCCCTTCAACAGAGGAATGGATAAAGATGTGGTCCATATATACAATGGAATATTACTCAGCCATCAGAAAGGATGAATATCCAACTTTTACATCAACATGGATGGGACTGGAGGAGATTATGCTAAGTGAAATAAGTCAAGCAGAGAAAGTCAATTATCATATGGTTTCACTTATTTGTGGAACATAAGGAATAGCATGGAACACATTAGGAGAAGGAAGGGAAAAATGAAGGGGGAGTCAGAGGGAGAGATGAACCATGAGAGACTATGCACTCTGAGAAACAAACTGAGGGTTTTTTGGGGGATGGGGGATGAGTTAGCCCAGTGATGGGTATTAAGGAGGGCACGTACTGCATGGAGCACTCGGTGTTATACGAAAACAATGAATCGTGGATCACTACATCAAAAACAAATGATGCATTGTATGGTGACTAACATAACATAATAATAATAAAACAAGGATGTCAGAATGGGCTAAACCAAGCTATCAATATTACTCCAAATTTGCAGGTTAAAATAACTTTTATGAAACAATTATCTAAGTTAGAGAGGAAAATGATCAGCAAACACCTTGCTGGGGACAATATCACCTGTCTTTCTGGAAAGAGGCAAGCCTGACTACGGGCAGAAAGAATGTTCACGTTGAAAATAAAATACTGTGTAGACTCCAATCAGAACCATGAGCTCTTCCTTTGCCTTTACCCATAAATGCCCCCTCCATGTGTCTGTTTCCAAACTTTGTTTTTAGTAGTTAAATACGGACAAGTAGATCTGAACATTGCTTTGAATGAACCACTTTTAAAAACTCTGGCTCCAGTTTTACATGTTTTGGCTTGTAAAAGTGTGAATCACATAACATGTCCTCAGCAGCTGCCCTATCCTAAAGCCAGAAAATGTTTCTAGGAATGAGCACATGGGATGAGGAGAAAGACTAATAGGACACAGCTTATATGGTGGAGCCAGTGTTTTTAATAAGGCATAGCCCTTTTGTTCATGAGAATTTGCTAATGGTTCTTATTTTTCTCAGCCATTACCTTACTCTTTTTTTTAATAAAGATTTTATTTCTTTATTTGACAGAGAGAGAGATAGCGAGAGCAGGAACACAAGCAGGGGGAGTGGGAGAGGGAGAAGCAGGCTTCCCACTGAGCAGGGACCCTGATGCGGGGCTTGATCCCAGGACCCTGAGATCATGACCTGAGCCAAAGGCAGACGCTTAACAACTGAGCCACCCAGGGGCCCCAGCCATTACCTTACTCTTTATGCAATTCCATATTTCATGAAATTTTTAAATTTGCAAACTATCAGAGTGTTTTTGTGCAGACTAACAGCACCTTAATTAGGGATTGGCTTAATCCTTTCAAAGCCCAGTGACTATAGTGCATGTCGACAGGGAAACAGGTGGTAACAGTGAGTAAATGTTGAGCCATATTTTGTTCTATCTCCCTATCAACAAGATAGAAAAAGGTCTATTAGGATACATCATTTCCAGCAAGGAAGAAAAGAAAATGAGATGCTCCTTGTTTCTTTCCATGTGTCCTCAAGTCTCATGTCTACCCCTTTCCTCTAGGAAAAAAAATGTGGGGAACATAGGTACAAAGTGATCTATTTATTACACAAATAATGTCATGTAGGCTCTGTGAAGATGTCTCAAGATGAGGTCCTTCTTTCTTTTTTTTAAGATTTTATTTATTTATTTGAGAGAGAGAGAATGAGAGATAGAGAGCATGAGAGGGAAGAGGGTCAGAAGGAGAAACAGACTCCCTGCTGAGCAGGAGGCCCAATGCGGAACTCGATCCTGGGACTCCAGGATCATGACCTGAGCCGAAGGCAGTCGCTTAACCAACTGAGCCACCCAGGTGCCCCTATGTCCTTCTTTCTTGTCTCCTTCTTATATGGCAAAAGATTGTATTATCAGTACCAATTATTGATTCTCACTTTTTTATTAGAAGATGTTATTGCCCCATCCAATGTGTGGACATGTGACTTGCTTTTGGAATGTAAGCAGGAGTTATGAATGCCACAGTCAAGCATAAGCCTAAGAGTCCTTACACACTTCTGTGATTGCTTTTTTCCTCCTGTCACCCAAATGGCAGGTCCTTCAACCTGAATCCTAGAATAAAGAAGACATGTAAAGAATTGCACATGACCCACATCAGACACACAGCCAGTATTTATGTGAAGAAGAAGATAATGTTTGTAATTATGAAAGCAGAGACTTTGAAGTCATTTCTTACTACAGCAATAACTTAGTGAAAACTAGGAAACAAAGAAATCGGCACCAGTTATGAGGTGCCACCAGAACAAACAACTAAAAGATTCCTACCAGGTCCAAACAATAGGCAGTTGCAAAGTTGTTATTGATGCCTAGAAAATGGAGTGAGCCATATTTTTATTAATAAAACATTTTTAAAGCTTTTGTTTGTGATAAGTGTTATAAGCTTATGGGTTTAGGCAAGAGATTGGAAATGTGAAGCTAAGCAGCATACCTTGGCTGTTATTGGTCACTGTAAAAGATATTATATGAAAGAGAAAATTTCAGAAAATAACCTGTGAATTTGACAGCAAGATTGAAAGATGGAATTGTTCAGTCCTATCTAAACAATGAAAGGTGAAACTGAGAAACAAAGGTCAAAACTAAGTGTTAGAGCAAACCTAATCAGGGGTGTGGCCTCACACTCTTCATTACAACTTCCAAGTTGATTAAAGGAGCATTGAATCAACAATTTTAGTTGTATAAACTGTCTCAGAGAACAAAAAAGACTAAGAGTGTGACTCTTTTTTGGAGAACTGATCACCTTAAATTATCTCAGTTTACTTCAGATTACTTTAAGCCACAAGTGGATCATGTCTTGGAAAGAATTGTGGGTGGTAGTTACTGGCACATTGGAATTATACAGAATAAAAGCTAAACTTGTTTGGAGAAAGCTGTACTGTCAAAGAGCCACCAGCCTGCATTAAATACCCTGTGGCTATCTGAGACTTAAAATGATCTCTGGGCCCCCAATTATCTGCTTACCCCCAAAGAGGAAATATTTTTAATGCCCTATGCCAATGTGGCCAAGGAGGGTGAGGGAGAATTGTGAACTCCTCAGAAGGTAGAATCAAGAATCACAGACAAGGAAAACCTATTTCCATGGAGCAGACACTGGGACTTAATAAAAGAAGACTATCTACCAATTAGCTAGTGGGGGTAGAAGGATTTCCAGAATTCCTACAGTGAAGTTGAGTGCCTCCCAATCTTCCCCTTTTGGAAGGAGAGTGTTTATTGAGATAACCCTGCCCTGTTATTTTTATGCTGATTGTATGCTGGGCAGCCAGTCTGTTATATCTATCTATCTATCTATCTATCTATCTATCTATCTATCTATCTATCATCTATCATCTATCTATCTATTCCTCTATCTATCTATCATCTATCTATCTATCCCTCTATCTATCATCTATCTATCTATAACTATCTCTATCATCTATCTATCATCTATCTATCTATCTATCTATCTATCTATCTATCTATCTACCATCTATCTATCTATATCTATCATCTATCTATCTATCTATCTATATATATATCTGGATAACAAAGAATCAATATGGCCTAGAGTGTTATCATGAGAGCTAGAACTTTATTATGGTGTGATTAGATGACACTTTGGGTATAAGAAGGGAGTGAGTACTGCAGACTTGAGGGAAGGAGTAATATTTGTAATAAAGGTGGGATTATGGTAGATTCCATTGTTGTACTCAATTGTTCCTTCCCAACCTCCATGCAAAAATGATATACTCTATGTCTCACAGAAATTGGGCTTGGCCACAGCACTCTCTTTGGAATATAAGTTGAGGTGGTGAGTGCCACATCCAACTGGATACTTCACCCATCCAATAATGTGTAATTACCTTTATTTTCACTAGATAAATGTGACATGTATTTAGCCTGGATTCCAGAAGATACATAAAGGAAAACTGTAGTTGACCACTATTGATATGTACATAAGCAAGATATAAATGTTTGTGATTTTAAATTCAATGAAATTTGGGGGGTCTTTGATATTACAATATAATATAATGAAAGTCAACTAATATAAGTGCTTTATCGTCATTTTTTCAGCTTCATTTATGGAACAAAATCTCAGGAAAAGGGGCCTTTAACACCTCATTTTGTCATACAACTCAAGTTTCAGACATCCTGATCTTTTTCTGTGAAAATCTGCAAGTCACATAGGTTTTTTTTTGTTTGTTTGTTTTGTTTTATTCTTAAGGGGGGAAAAAGCGTGGTGAGAAATCCTGTGTAATTTGCCCTGAGAGGTAGCCCTGCATACGGTATCTGAACTACAGGGTCCTGAGGAAGGAACGTGTGTTTTGAGCCCTGAAAGGGTATGGGTTCTGAAACAGGTGAGAAGGCACAGAGAAAAAAATGTAGCCACTATAGTAGAATGGTTATAGACACATTAAGTAAGGGCATTTTTAAGGATATTGGAAATCAGGATTTTACTCTTGGAGAATGGACTTTCACACATTCCAAACCTTCCAAGGACAGTGTCCTTGGATATTTTTCTCACCTTGTTGGGGCTCCCACACCCTGTTCTGGACCACTACAACTACCTCCAAAATCTCCTTCCCCCATATCCATTTTTATAGTCTGCCTTCTCTTTCACAACTGTCCTCACCCTTTTCCATGCATCAAGGAGAAGATTTAGATACTTGGGATAACCCAGCCATGCCGACAGTGGCTTCTGGAAAGATCCCTGTCCCACTCTAGTTCTCCAAGCACTCTCCTAGATATCTGCTACCAATTTTCTTCACTCATGAGTTTAAAAATATAACATTTTAACAAAGTTAAGCCTGGACACCAGGTTATGTAAGAAATTTCCAATTAAATATCTTGATTTTTATTAGTCTACACTTGATTAGCTCATATCTTTCCAGGAGTCTAGAGATCAGAAGGTTAAAATGAGAATTGTGTGCAGAAGAATTCCAAATAATTTATGTAGATGCTCTACCCTGAAGGAGAGGAATATAACTCCCTACTCTTTAAGTGTGGGCTGTCCAAAGTGACTTCCTTCCAATGATTACAGTATGGAAAAGGGATTAAAAGAGTAACTGCTATGGAAAAACCCAACAAACACTACCAGGTGTCAAGGTCAATATCAATAGTGATAAATTATGTTGATGATGTATGACCTTGATATGTTGTGATGGAAATGACACATTAACTCTGTGGTGTTCCTCCCAAAACCCATAACACCAGTGTAATCATGAGGAAAACATCAGGTAAATTCTGATAGGTGGGGAAATCTTCAAAATACCTGACCAGTACTCCTAAAAGCTATCAAGGTCATAAACAATTGAAAAACTCTCACAGCCAAGAGGAGCCTAAGGGGACATGATGACTAACTATGATGTGGTGTCCTGAATGAGATCCTGGAACAGAAAAAAAGACATTAGGTATAAACTAAGGTAACATCAATAAACTTTAGTAATTAATGCTATATCACTATTAGTTCATTACTTATGACAAAGGTAACATACTAATTTAAGATGTTAATAATAGGGAAAACTGGGTATGTGGTATTTGAGAATATTCTTGGTATTTGCAAATTTTCTTTAAATCTAAAGCAAACAGTCACCTTCCCTCATCTTCCCTTCCATCAATCAGAGCAGGCAAAGCACAGTAAGGGGAACTGCTCCTGAAAAATCTTCCAGCATGGAGAGGTGCCCCTTTTCACCCCACCTAACTGTAAAAGATGCAAGGCAGGAAGAAGATGCTACAATGCATCAAAAAGAGTGAGCAGGTATCATGAAGACCTCTCCCAGTCCAGGACAAAAGCCACTTGTCTCCTACACATGCAAATTATCTATTAAAGGTTTTCAGAATCATAATTCCATGTATTTTCCCTGAAATATTTTTTAATTAAAAGGCACCAATTCAAAGTCTCTTTACACTGCCCTGACATACACAGTCAGTTGTGAGCACTTTATTCCTGTCCCTCTGCCAGTTAGTGATTCTGAAAACTGACAGTAAGAACAATGATTCAGATCAAGACTTGCCTCACAGTTTGTATACCTAAAGGAACTAAAAAAAAAAAAAAAAAAAAAAACAGAGCCCAAAGTAAGTAGAAGAAAGGAAATTATAAAGATTAGAGCAGAGATACATGACATAGAGATGAAAAAATAAAATAATCAATAAAACAAAAAGCTGGTTCTTTGAAAAGATAAAAAAAATGATAACCTATAGCCAGACTCATCAAGAAAAAAAGAGAAAAGACTCAAATGAAATCAGAAATGAATGACAAGTAACAACTGACACCATAGAAAAACAAATAATTATAAGAGAAGTCTACACAAATTGTATGCTAACAAATTGGACAACCTAGAAGAAATGCATAAATTCCTATAAACATACAATCTTGCAAAACTGAATCAAGAAGAAATAGAAAATCTGAAAAGACCAATTACTAGTAATGAGACTGAACTGGCAATAAAAAAAAATCAAAAAATAAAAAGTCCAGGGACACATGGATTCACAGGCAAACTCTACCAAACATTTAAACAAAACTTAATACCTAATCTCAAACTATTCCAAAAACTAGAAGAGGAAGGAAAGCTTCCAAATACATTACCCTGATACCAAAACTAGACAAATACACCACATACACAAAAAGAAAACTATAGGCCAATATCTCTGATTAACATAGAAACAAAAATCATCAATAAAATATTAGAAAACTACATTCAACAATATATTAAAAGGGTCATTCACCACAATCAAGTGGGATTTATTCCAGGGATCGAAGTGGGTTAAATGTTCACAAATCAATCAATGTGACACACTACTTCAACAAAATAGAGGATAAAAATTATATGGTCATCTCTTTAGAGGAAGAAAAAGCATTTGACAAAATTCAGCATCCATTCATGATAACAAGTCTAAACAAAGTAGGTTTTGAGGGAACATACCATAATAAAGGCCATATATAAAAACTCACAGCTAGCATCATACTCAATAGAGACAAACTGATAGCTTTTCTTCTGATATCAGGAACAAGACAGGGATGTCTACTCTCACCATTCTTTTTTTTTTAAAGATTATTTATTTATTTATTCATGAGAGACAGAGAGAGACAGGCAGAGGGAGAAGCAGGCTCCCAAGGAGCAGGGAGCTCGATGTGGGACTCAATCCCAGGACCCTGGGATCATGACCTGAGCCGAAGGCAGAAACTTAACCATCTGAGCCACCCAGGTGCCCCTACTCTCACCATTCTTATTCAACATAGTACTGGAAGTCCTTGCCACTGCAATTAGATAAGAAAAGAAATAAGAAGCATCCGTATTGTTAAGGAAGAAATTAATCTGTCACTGTTTGCAGATGGCACAATACTATACATAGAAAACCCTAAATACCCCACCAAAAAACTATGAGAAGTAATAAATGAATTCAGTAATGATGCAGGATACCAAAATTAATAATCCAAATTTGGTAGCATTTCTCTACACTAATAATGAAGTAGCAGAAAGAGGAATTTAAAAAATTCCATTTGCAAATACACTAAAAAGAATAAAATGCCTAGAAATAAATTTAACCAAGGAGGTGAAAGACCTGTACTCATAAACTATAAAACACTGATGAGAGAAATTGAAGATAACCCAAATGGAAAGATATTCCATGCTCATGGACTAGAAGAATTATTATTTTTAATTTAAATTCAATTAGCCAACATTTAGCACATCATTAGTTTTTGGTGTAGTGTTCAGTGATTCATTAGTTGCATAAAACACCCAGTGCTCATTGCATCATGTGTCCTCCTAAATACCCATCACCCAGTTACCCCATCCCCCCACCCGCTCCCTTTCCACAACCCTCAATTTGTTTCCTAGAGTCAATAGTCTCTCATGGTTTGGCTCCCTCTCTGATTTATTTTCCTTTTCTTTTTTTTTTAAAGATTTTATTTATTTATTTGAGAGAGAGAATGAGATAGAAAGAGCATGGAGGGGAGGGTCAGAGGGAGAAGCAAACTCCCCGCTGAGCAGGGAGCCCGATGCGGGACCCAATCCCAGGACTCCAGGATCATGACCTGAGCTGAAGGCAGTGGTTTAACCAGCTGAGCCACCCAGGCGCCCCTCTCTGATTTCTTTACATTCAGTTTTTCCTCCCTTCTCCTATGATCCTCTGCACTATTTCTAATATTTACATATGAGTGAAATTATATGGTAATTATCTTTCTCTCCTTGACTTATTTCATTTAGCATAATCCCCTCCAGTTCCATCTATATCGATGCAAATGGTAGGTATTCATCCTTTCTGATGGCTGAGTAATATTCCTTTGTATATATGAAACACATCTTCTTTATCCATTCATCTTTTGAAGGGCATCTAAGTTCTTTCCACAGTTTGGCTATTATGGACATTGCTCCTATGAACATTGGGGTGCATGTGTCCCTTCTTCTCATTACATCTGTATCTTTGGGGTAAATAACTAATAGTGCAATTACTGGGTCATAGGGTAGTTCTATTTTTAACTTTTTGAGGAACATCCTACTGTTTTCCTGAGTGACTGTACCAGCTTGCATTCTCACTACCAGTGTAGGAGGGTTCCCCTTTCTCCACATCCTCACCAACATTTGTTGTTCCCTGTCTTGTTAATTTTAGCCATTCTAACTGGTGTAAGGTGGTATCTCATTGTGGTTCTGATTTGTAATTCCCTGATGACTAGTGATGTGTCTGTTGGCCATTTGGATGTCTTCTTTGGAGAAATGTCTATTCATGTCTTTTGCCCATTTATTGACTGGATTATTTTTGGGAGGATGTTAACTTTGAGAAGTTCTTTATAGATCTTGGATACCAGCCCTTTATCTGATAGGTCATTCGCAAATAGTGCTCATTCTGTAGGTTGCCTTTTAGTTTTGTGACTGACAGTGTGACTGAAAAAAGGGAAATTAAGGAATCAATCCCATTTACAATTGCACCAAAATCCATAAGATACCTAGGAATAAACCTAACCAAAGAGGTAAAGGATCTGTACCCTAGAAACTACAGAACACTTATGAAAGGAGTTGAGGAAGAAACAGAGATGGAAAAATAATTCATACTCATAGAATGGAAGAATAAACACTGTTAAAATGTCTATGCTAAAAACAATAAAATAATAAAAAATAAAAAAAAGTCTATGTTACCCAGAGCAATCTATACATTTAATGTAATCCCTATCAAAATACCATTGGCATTTTTCACAGAGCCGGAATAAACAACCCTAAAATTTGTATGGAACCAGAAAAGACCCCAAATTGCCAAGGGAATGTTGAAAAAGACATCCAAAGCTGGAGGCATCATGATGTCTGACTTCAAGCTCTATTACAAAGCTGTGATCATCAAGACAACATGGTACTGGCACAAAAACAGACATAGATCAATGGTACAGAATAGAGACCCCAGAAATGGACCCTCAACTCTATGGTCAACTAATCTTCGACAAAGCAGGAAAGAATATCCATTGGAAAAAAGACAGTCTCTTCAACAAATGGTGTTGGGAAAATTGAACATTCACATGCAGAAGAATGAGACTGGACCATTCTCTTACAACATATACAAAGGTAAACTCAAAATGGATGAAAGACTTCAATGTGAGACAGGGATCCATCAAAATCCTAGAGAACACAGGTAGTAACGTCTTTTATCTCGGCCACAGCAACTTATTGTAAGACACATCTCTAAAGGCAAGGGAAACAAAAGCAACAAAACTAAAAGAATTAATATTTAAAAAATGTCCATACTACCCAAAGCAATCTCCAGATTCAACACAATCCCTATGAAAATACCAAACTTTTTTTCAAATAACTAAAACAAATAGTGACAAAATTTGTATGCAATTATGAAAGACCCCAAAAAGCCAAAGCAATCTTGAGAAAGAACAAAGCTGGAGGTATCACAAATCCAGATTTCAAGATATACTACAAAGCTAATGTAATAAAAAAGGTGTGGTACTCACACAAGAATAGACACATGGATGAATGGAGCAGAAAGGAGAGCCCAGAGATAAACCCATTATTTTTTTAAAAGATTTTATTTATTTATTTGACAGAGAGAGGGAACACAAGCAGAGAGAGTTGGAGAGGGAGAAGCAGGCTTCCCCCTGAGCAGGGAAATCAATGCAGGGCTCTATCCCAGGACCTCGGGATCATGACCTGAGCTGAAGGCAGACACTTAACGACTGAGCCCTCCCAGGTGCCCTGAGATAAACCCGTTATTGTATGGTTAATTAATTTGACAAAAGATGCAAGAATATACAATGGGGGAAAAATAGTCTCTTCAATAAGTGGTGCTAGGAAAACTGGAAAGCTCCATGCAAAAGAATGAAACTGGAGAACTTTCTTATACTATACACAAAAAAAAAACTCAAAATGGATTAAAGATAAGGAGTTTATGTCCAAAATATAAGGGCTGATATCCAAAATATATATGGAACTTACATGACTCAACATCAAAAAAATAAATAATCTTATTTTAAAATGGGCAGATTGGGATACCTGGGTGGCTCAATTGGTTAAGCCTCTGGCTCTTGGTTTCAGGTCAGGTCATGATCTCAGGGTCATCTTGGAATTCTCTCTCCCTCTCCCTCTGCCCCTCCCCCCTGGTCATGCCTCCCCCCTCAAATAAATAAATAAATAAAATCTTAATAATGGGCAGATGATCTGAATACACACTTCCCCAAAAAAGACATACAGACACATGAGAACATATCTCAACACCACTAATCATCAGGGAAATGCTAATCAAAACCACAATGAAATATCACCTTACTCCTCTCAGAATGGCTAGTATCAAAAAACAGAAACAAAAACAAGAAAGGATAAGTATTCCCAAGGATGTGGAAAAAAAAGAACCCTTGTGCACTATTGGCAGAAATGTAAATTGGTACAACCACTGTAGAAAACAGTATGGAGGGCCCTAAAAAAATTAAAAATAGAAATCCCACATGATCCAATAATTCCATTATTGGGAATTTACTCCAAGGGAATAAAAAAAAAGACTAATTCAAAAAGATATATGCACCCCTATGTTTATAGTAGAGTTATTTACAATAACCAATATATGGAAGCAACCTAAGTATCCATCAATAAACAAATTGATAAGGAAGATGTGGTGTGTGTGTATGTGTGTGTATATATATATATATATATATACCATATTTATATATATATGTGGTATATATATAAATATATATATAAGGTATATATATCCTTATTCTATCCTTCCTTATCCATTTGTGTGTGTGTGTGTGTGTGTGTGTGTGATGGAATATTACTCAGCCATAAAAAAGAATGAGGCCTTGCTATTCACAACAACATGGATGAATCTAGAGGGTATAAACTAAGAGAAATAGTCAGACTGAGAAAGACATATACCATATGATTTCAATAACATGTGGAATCTAAAAAAACAAAACAAATGAAGAAATAGAATCAGACCTATAAATACAGAGAAAAACTGATGTTTGCCACAGAGAAGGGGTATGGGGAGAAGGGCAAAATGAGTGAAGGGTAGTGGAAGATACAGGCTTCCTGTTATGGAATGAATAAGCCAGGGTAATAAAAGACACAACATTGGGATTATAGTGAATGATATTGTAACAGCATTGTATGGTGGCAGATGGTAGCTAGACTTGTAGTGAGCATAGCATAAGGTATAGAAAAGTGGAATCACTATGTTATACACCTGAAACTAATGTAACATTGTGTGTCAAGTATACTCAAATAAAAAAAATAAAAGTTATACAAATTCCAATAATAATAATTAAAAAATATATTGACTCACAGTGTGATAGCTGGACTTCCTTAGGCTTGCAAACCTTTCAGGACAGCAAACAAGTGCTTAGGTTGCAGGATGACCTCCAGATGACACACACACACACACACACATACACATTTACCTGGCAGGAATGGCTGTGGAGACCAGCTTTTCTCTAGAAAAATTTAAGAAAATTGTGGATCTAATTTCAAGCATACTGCCTTGGACTAGGATGAGTCACAAACACATCCTCTTGGCCCCTCATTTCTGCCTGTGCTTAGAGAAAAATATCTGGGCAGCAGCAGGCTGAGATAAGGAACAGGGCCACTAGGGAGCAGAGCACAGATTTTGTGGATGGGTTTTAGCTCTCCTTAAGGGTTTTCTCCATTCAGTCCTCCTGAAATTTTATCCCCACGGGCCTGAAATCAACCTTTATTAAAGTGCAACTGTCTCACCATCCCACATCATTTTTCATAGATTGTCAAGGCGAATTATTTTATCCTATATCTAAGCTATATCCCCAACACACTTCAACACCTGCAGTTATGTTTCATGTGTAAATGGAAATGTAAGGGACAGCTGAAAGAATTAATCTGAAGTCACACTTAGGACCCTCTCTACAAAGGCTAATTAAAAAAAAAATGTCCCGCTGATAAACATGAGCTCAAAAGGTCAGGCAGAGAAAGAAGACAAATGAACAGGCACTGTCCCTCTAGTCCTTGCCTTCTATGAGTCAAAGGCAGGCACAGATGCAGCACAGAGACCTCCCATGCCCACACCAGACCTTCCTCTCTCTTTCTCCTTGCATTCCCAAAACCCTCAACCAACTTTCTCCAGCGCTCATCTCAGAAACACAGCTGGTGGCCTAATAGGTCTGATGCCAACCTTTGTTCATAATCTGCTTAATCCGAATAAAACACCCCTGAATATTAGAGATCTTGTATTTATTCTCTCCATCTGAAGTCCCTGCCCTGTATATATTGAAACCATCTGGGACCCAGCAATGTTCTGTGGAAAATGTGACCATGTGGGCAGCCTACCCATTTGGGGATCAAAACTGTTCTTCAGTTGCAGCTCCTCAAGTTTATTATTTGTCCACTTCATGTCTTAACAACATATTATCTGTGTTTGCTCATTCACTAGATTGCTACTTATGTGAGGTGTTCCCCTGGTTCACCCATAAGACAGGCAGTGGGTGGGCAGATTAGAGATATATATGGGTTGACTTTTTGGTCTATATTTATAGTTACAGCTTAACAGGAGCAAGGACCATGTAAGAGGAAAAGGCAGTGCCAACATTCCTCTGTCCACTCTGTGCCATAAGTTTCTTATTTTTTCAACCCTACTCTCCACATCTTCCTCCAGGCCTCTGTACTGAGTTGAGGAGACTACATACCAAGAAAGCCCTCCAGAACATAATGAATCTTCACACTTCAGAAGGACGCCTTCGAGTCCAGAGATGCCATATCCCACAGCAGGGTATGACTCTTATCCTTAAGATAAGCTCAATGCAAACATTTTGGTATATATTCAGTGAGTTCATAAACCATGTCCTAAGTGCCACATTCAGAAAAAGGGTACCAGAGGATGAAAACGAGGAATGGGGCTTACAGTGAGCAGAGCTTAGATTTCTGACCTTGGTTTTCCCTCCTTTCCATTTTTCTCTTTAGTCAATTTCCTCCCCCAACAGATTTTAAGGTCCCATTTATTAAATTTCAATAATAATTGAAATTCTAAATCAAGTTAAAAAAATACCAGAGTTTCAACATGTTTATTCTATCAAAAAATTAGTGCCCTCATAGTCCATACCAAACTATACTACCCCACAGTTAACTTCCCCCCCCGCCCCACCCCGGCAGGAGAAGGCTGTTTGTAGGAAGTCACATTTATGATCATCTCTTTGGTGACACCTCAAACAAATTACATTAACACCCATGAGCTCAGAGACAGGGAGAGATGGCAGGAATTGGCAAGCAAACTGGCCCTGCTCTCTCAATTAGTGTGTATGAGATGGAGGAAGAAAAGAACCTTGAGAGCAGAAAGATTAGAAGACAACCTTCCACCAAGCCTCATAGACCAGAGAGGCTACAGTTGCCTTTCCCCTATATAGTAATACACAAGCTATTCTGCACCAGCTCTGTTTTCACAGAGATGCGCTTGAAACCCTGGGAACCCCAATCTCAAAGGTTAATTTTTATTTAGTTTTTAAAAGACAAAAGCATATATTATATCCATTAAATACACAAATCTTAACTAAACAGCTTAACAAAGTTTTACCCAAGTGCGCAACCATGCAATTAGCCATCTAGACCAAGATACAGAGCACCTCCCAATGCTCTGGGAGGATCCTTGGTTTCTGGCTAGTGGTCTTCTGAAGTTAAACATTATTCTGACTTCTATCACCTAGATTTGTTTTGAATGTTCTTAATCTTCTCATGAGTAGGGTCAGGCAGTATGTGGTCCTTTTCATTCAACATTATTTCCATGAGACTCATCCACATTATTATGTGTATCCATATTTTTTCATTGTAGTGTAGTATTCCATTACGTGACTATGCCAAAATTTATTGCCCCCTGTTTGTGGTGATGAACAGGAGGATTGTTTCCAATTTTTGGATATTACAAATGAAGTTCCTATCCACATTATTATAAATGCCTTTTGTGCCTGAGTGTGGCAGAGCTCCTGGGTATCAGAGCGGGGAAGCCAGCTGCAGAGAAGGAGCCGAGGTGCGGGCTCTCAGCTCGGGGTTGCCATAAACTGTGATCGGTGACAGTCGGGCCACTGCTCCTCCAGCAGGGACCCAACAAGCGGCAGACCCGGGGAGACTCCCCTTCCTCCCCTGGGAGGAACGGCGTGGGAGTGCACTGCAGAGATCTGCTGGGTTTGGAGACTCCACACCGAGTTGGGTGCCAGAGATAGAAATGCTCGGTCATAGGCCGGGTGAGCACGGAGTGTGGCTGGAGACCGGGGAGATGGGAGTGACTGACTGCTTTTCTCTGGGGGCGCACCGTGGAGTGGGGGCCCAAGTTCTTGGCTCCTCATGGGCAGAGATTGGAAGGCCACCATTTTTAGTCTTGTCCCCAAAAGCTGTACGGAAAGCTTGCAGGGAACAAAAGCTCCTGAGAGCAAACCCGAGCAGATTGCTTAGCCCAGCCCAGCAAGGGCGGGGCAATTCTGCCTCCTGCAAAGATATTTGGGAACCACGGTAACAGGCCCCTACCCCAGAAGATCAGCACGAATAGCCAGCCAAGACCAAGTTCATTGATCAATGAGAACAGGAGAACTCCAGCACTAGGGGAATACTGCACATAGAATTCATGGCTTTTTCACCATGATTCATTAGTCTTTCAAAGTTAATTTTTTTAACTGTTTTTTTTTTGAATTTTTCTTTTTCCCTTTTTTCAACCAACAACTTATCAATCCCTTTTTTTTTAAAAAAATAATTTTTCATTTTTAGAGTCATATGTTATCCCTTCATAGTAGTTACCCTTATTTTTGGAATATATGTATAATATGTTCACTCTTTAAAATTTTGAGATACAGTTTCTTCTAACAGATCAAAATATACCCTAAATTTCTAGTGTATGGCTTTGTTCTAGTCTCCTACCTGATCACATTCTCTCCACTTTTTCTTTCTTTCTTTTTTTTTAAATCCTCTTCTTTCTTTTTTCAAGCACCTTATCAAATCCTTTTTAAATTTTTTTTATAATTTTCATCTTTACACTCATATTCCATCCCTTCATTGTAACAACCCTTATTTTCCACATATATAAGTCTTTCTTTAAAATTTTAGAAGGCTGGGCGCCTGGGTGGCTTAGTTAGTTAAGTGACTGCCTTCGGCTCAGGTCATGATCCTGGAGTCCTGGGATCGAGTTCCACATCAGGCTTCCTGCTCAGCAGGGAGTCTGCTTCTCCCTCTGACCCTCTTCCCTCTCGTGCTTTCTATCTCTCATTCTCTCTCTCTCTCAAATAAATAAATAAAATCTTTAAAAAAATAAAAAAATAAAATTTTAGGAGGCACTTTCTTCTAAAAGACCAAAATGCACCCAAAATCTAGTGTGTGGCACTGATCTATGCACTACCCCGATCATATTTGACCATATTCTGTTTTTTTGTTTTGTTCTGTTCTGTTTTTGTTTTTTTTTCTCTTTCTTTTTTCTTTCTTTCCCTATCTTTCCCCCTGGTTTCAGGTCTTTTCTGATTTGTTTAGAGTATAGTTTCTGGGGACGGGTTTAACAGGTTAGCATTTTGTTCTCTCATTCATCTATTCTCCTCTGGACAAAATGACAAGACGAAAAAAATCGCCTCAACAAAAAGAACAAGAGGTAGTACCATCTGCCAGGGACCTACTCAATAAGGACATTAGTACAATGTCGGGCATAGAGTTCAGAATCACGATTTCAAACATACTAGCTGGGCTTGAAAAAATCATGGAAGTTATTAGAGAAACCCTTCTTGGAGAAATAAAAGAAATAAAATGTAACCAAGTTGAAATAAAAAAGGCTAATAATGAGGTGCAATAAAAAACGGGGGCACTAACTGCTAGGATAAATGAGGCAAAAGAGAGAATTAGCGATATAGAAGACCAAATGATGGAAAATAAAGAGGCTGAGAAAAAGAGAGATAAACAACTACTGGATCACGAGGGCAGAATTCGAGAGATAGGCGATACGATAAAACGAAACAACATTAGAATAATTCGGATCCCAGAAGAAGAAGAAAGAGAGAGAGGGACAGAAGGTATATTGGAGCAAATTATAGCAGAGAACTTCCCTAATTTGGGGAAGGAAACAGGCATCAAAATCCAGGAGGCACAGAGAACCCCTCTCAAAATCAATAAAAATAGGTCAACATCCTGACATCTAAAAGTAAAACTTAACGAGTCTCAGAGAAAAGGGAAAATCTTGAAAGCACCTCAGGAGAAGATATATGTAACCTACAATGGTAGAAACATTAGATTGGCAACAGACCTGACCAGAGAGACCCGGCATGCCAGAAAGAACTGGCACGATATCTTCAGAGCACTAAGTGAGAAAAATATGCGGCCAAGAATACTATATCCAGCTAGGCTGTCATTGAAAAGAGAAAGAGAGATAAAAAGCTTCCAGGACAAACAAAAACTAAAGGAATTTGCAAACACGAAACCAGCCCTCCAAGAAATCTTGAAAGGGGTCCACTAAGCAAAGAGAGAGCCTAAAAGCAGAATAGATCAGAAAGGAACACAGACAATATACGATAATAGTCACCTTACAGGCAATACAATGGCACTAAATTCATATCGCTCAATAGTTACCCTGAATGTAAATGGGCTAAATGCCCCAATCAAAAGACACAGGCTATCAGATTGGATTAAAAAACAAGACCCATCAATATGCTGTCTGCAAGAAACTCATTTTAGACCCAAAGACACCCCGAGATTGAAAGTGAGGGGTGGAAAACCATTTACCATGCTAATGGACACCAAAAGAAAGCTGGGGTGGCAATCCTTATATCAGAAAAATTAGATTTTTAAACCAAAGACTGTAATAAGAGATGAGGAAGGACACTGTATCCTACTTAAAGGGTCTATCCAACAAGAAGATCTAACAATTGTAAATATCTATGCCCCTAACATGTGAGCAGCCAATTATATAAGGCAATTAATAACAAAAGCAAAGAAACACATTGACAATAATACAATAATATTGGGGGAATTTACCACCCCCCTGACTGAAATGGACAGATCATCTAAGCAAAAGATCAACTAGGAAATAAAGACTTTAAATGACACACTGGACGAAATGGACTTCACAGACATATTCAGAACATTCCATCCCAAAGCAACGGAATACACATTCTTCTCTAGTGCCCATGGAACATTCTCCAGAATAGATCACATCCTAGGTCACAAATCAGGTCGCAACCAGTACTAAAAGATTGGGATTATTCTCTGCATATTTTCAGACCACATGCTTTGAAACTGAAACTAAATGACAAGAGGAAAGTCAGAAAGAACTCAAACACACGGAGGCTAAAGAGCACCCTACTAAAGAATGAATGGGTCAACCAGGAAATTAAAGACGAATTTAAAAAAATCATGGAAACCAATGAAAATGAAAAGACAACTGTCCAAAATCTTTGGAATGCAGCAAAGGCAGTCCTAAGAGGAAAGCATATAGCAATACAAGCCTTTCTCAAGAAACAAGAAAGGTCTCAAACACAACTTAACCCTACACCTAAAGGAGCTAGAGAAAAAACAGCAAATAAAGCCTAAACCCAGCAAGAGAAGAGAAATCATAAAGATCAGAGCAGAAATCAATGAAATAGAAACCAAAAGAACGGTAGAACAGATCAACGAAATTAGGAGCTGGTTCCTTGAAAGAATTAACAAGATGGATAAACCCCTGGCCAGACTTATCAAAAAGAAAAGAGAATTGACCCAAATCAACAAAATCATGAATGAAAGAGGAGCGATCACAACCAACACCAAAAAAATACAAACAATTATAAGAACATATTATGAGCAACTCTATGCCAGCAAATTAGATAACCTGGAAGAAATGGATGCATTCCTAGAGATGTATCAACTACCAAAACTGAACCAGGAAGAAATAGAAAACCTGAATAGACCTATAACCACGAAAGAAATTGAAGCAGTCATCAAAAATCTCCCAACAAGCAGAAGCCCAAGGCCGGATGGCTTCCCAGGGGAATTATACCAAACATTTAAAGAATTAATACCTATTCCCTTGAAACTGTTCCAAAAAATAGAAATGGAAGGAAAACTTCCAAACTCATATTATGAGGCCACCACTACCTTGATCCTGAAACCAGACAAAGACCCCATCAAAAAGGAGAATTATAGACCAATATCCTTGATGAACATGGATGCAAAAATTCTCACCAAAATACTAGCCAATAGGATACAACAGTACATTAAATGGATTATTCACAATTACCAAGTTGGATTTATCCCTGGGCAGCAGGTTTGGTTTAAAATCCATAAATCAATTAACGTGATACAATATATTAACAAAAGAAAGAACAAGAATCATATGATCCTCTCAATAGATGCAGAAAAAGCATTTGACATAGTACAGCATCCTTTCTTGACCAAAACTCTTCAGAGTATAGGGATAGAGGGTACATACCTCAATATCATAAAAGCCATCTATGAAAAACCTACAGCGAATATCATTCATAATGGGGAAAAGCTGAGAGCTTTCCCCCAAAGTCAGGAACATGGAAGGGATATCCACTATCACCACTGCTATTCAACATAGTGTTAGAAGTCCTAGCCACAGCAATCAGACAACAAAAAGAAATCAAAGGCATCCAAATCAGCAAGGAGGAAGTCACACTCACACTCTTTGCAAATGATATGATACTTCATGTGGAAAACCCAAAAGACTCCTCAAAACTCCTAGAACTCATACAGGATTCAGTAATGTGGCAGGATATAATATCAATGCACAGAAATCAGTGGCATTCCTATACACCATCAACAAGACAGAAGAGAGAAACTAAGGAGTCAATCCCATTTACAATTGCACCCAAAACCATAAGATACCTAGGAATAAATTTAACCAAGGCGGCAAAGGATCTGTACTCAGAAAACTATAAAATACTCATGAAAGAAATTGAAGAAGACACAAAGAAATGGATAAACGTTCCATGCTCATGGATTGGGAGAACAAACATTGTGAAGATGTCAATGCTACCTAGAGCAATCTACACATTCAGTGCAATCCCCATCAAAATACCATCCACTTTTTTCAAAGAAATGGAACACACAATCCTAAAATTTGTATGGATACAGAAGAGACCTCAAATAACCAGACGAATGTTGAAAAAGAAAAGCAAAGCTGCTGGCATCACAATTCCGGACCTTCAGCTCTATTACAAAGCTGTCATCATCAAGACAGTATGGTACTGGCACAAAAACAGACACATAGATCAATGGAACAGAATAGAGACCCCAGAAATGGATCCTCAACTCTATGGTCAACTAATTTTTGACAAAGCAGGAAAGAATGTCCAGTGGAATGAAGACAGTCTCTTCCACAAATGGTGTTGGGAAAATTGGACAGCCACATGCAGAAGAATGAAACTGGACCATTTCCTTACACCACACACAAAAATAGACTCCAAATTGTTGAAACACCTAAATGTGAGAGAGGAGTCCATCAAAATCCTAAAGGAGAACACAGGCAGCAACCTCTTCGAACTCAGCCACAGCAACTTCTTCCTAGAAACATCGCCAAAGGCAAGGGAAGCAAGGACAAAAATGAACTATTGGGATTTCATCAAGATAAAAAGCTTTTGCACAGCAAAAGAAACAGTCCACAAAACCAAAAGACAACCGACAGAGTGGGAGAAGATATTTGCAAATGACATATCAGATAAAGGGCTAGTATCCAAAATCTTTAAAGAACTTATCAAAGTCAACACCCAAAGAACAAATAATCCAATCAAGAAATGGGCAGAAGACATGAACAGACATTGTTCCAAAGAAGACATCCAAATGGCCAACAGACACATGAGAAAGTGCTCAACATCGCTCGGCATCAGGGAAATCTAAATCAAAACCTCAATGCGATACCACCTCACACCAGTCAGAATGGCTAAAATTATTAAGTCACGAAAGGACAGATGCTGGCAGGGATGTGGAGAAAGGGAACCCTCCTACACTGTTGGTGGGAATGCAAGCTGGTGCAACCACTCTGGAAAACAGTATGGAGGTTCCTCAAAAAGTTGAAAATAGAGTTACCATACGATCCAGCATTTGCACTACTGGGTATTTATCCCAAAGGTACAAATGTAGGGACCTGACAGGGTACATGCACCCCAACGTTTATAGCAGCAATGTCCACAATAGCCAAACTGTTGAAAGAGCCAAGATGTCCATCAACAGATGAATGGATAAAGAAGAGTGGTATATATACACAATGGAATATTATGCAGCCATCAAAAGGAATGAGATCTTGCCATTTGCAATGACGTGAATAGAACTGGAGGGTATTATGCTGAGTGAAATAAGTCAATCAGAGAAAGACATGTATCATATGACTTCACTGATATGAGGAATTCTAAATCTCAGGAAACAAACTAAGGGTCGCTGGAGTGGTGAGGGGTTGGGAGGGATCAGGTGGCTGGGTGATAGACATTGGGGAGGGTATGTGCTATGGTGAGCGCTGTGAATGGCGCAAGACTGTTGAATCACAGATCTGTACCTCTGAAACAAATAATGCAATATATGTTCAGAAAAAAAAAAAGAAAAAGATAGCAGGAGGGGAAGAATGAATTGGAGTAAATCAGAGGGGGAGACGGACCATGAGAGACAATGGACTCTGAAAAACAAACTGAGGGTTCTAGAGGGGAGGAGGATGGGGGGATGGGTTAGCCTGGTGATGGGTATTAAAGACGGCATGTTCTGCCTGGAGCACTGGGTGTTATGCACAGACAATGAATCATGGAACACTACATCACAAACTAATGATGTAATGCATGGTGATTAACATAGCAATAAAAATTTTAAAGAAAAAAATTAGATGCCGAATAAGTATTAAAGTACACTCAAATGCTTTCTTCCAGGAACTCCATCAGATTCTCAAAGTTAGTTTATTTGGAAGACACACACTCAGCCCTGATGGGACTGGAGGGGAGGAATGCAACCATTGTGAAACTCACTCAAATCCCTCTCTATAGGGTAGCCACTCTCTAGGGGAAAGGACTTCATTAGAGCACAAAAAACCTTATCCAAACTGGAAAAGTGAACTAGTTCCCTCTCTAGCCCCCTCCAGCCTTTCTGTCTCACCTAAGAGAAAGACAAAACAAAATGAAAATCATAGTCAACACAGGATCCACAGAAATAGATTTAAAATGCCATAACGAACAAAGGGAGTACAAATTAGGTCACAAGGTTGAGGGAAGATTTACTACTAGAAGAGTGATATAGACACTTTGTGAAGGCCACAGCTCTGAAACACAATCAAAACAAAAGCTTGATATTTACCCAAGATCATAGAATATTCACCCTCTTTCAGACCTTAAGACCACAGCAAGGCAGTCCCAATATAATGAAGTGGATTACAGCTGAAACAGCTGCAAGATACAAATGTTCTAAGTAGTGAGACACAGGGAATTCCCAAAGCTAAAACAGGAGACAAAAACAAAGTCATAAAGGAATTTGAAGCCTCTGGTACCTATAGCTACAACAAACATTAAACAAAACACAACTTCTGGCCAAATTAAAACAAATCCTCAAAGTCCTAGTTACCTCAGTTCCTAATAGCTGATATAACACGTCTAGTTTTCAAAACAAAAATCCATGCTATAAGAAGAAAAAACAAAGCTGCATAAATAACGTAATTACTTGAACCAGACTCAGATATGACACAGACTCAGATATGACACAGATGTTGGAATTATCAGACAAGGAATTTAAAATATCTATCTTTAATATAGTAAGGGTTCTAATGGAAAAGTAGACAATGTGCAAGAAGAGATGGTCAATTTAAGCAGAGATATGAAAATTCTAAGAAAGGAATCAAAAGGAAATACTAGATATAGCAAACACAGAAACAGATATGAAGAGTGTCTTTGACAGGCTTTTTTGAAACTCCACCAAAAAACTACTAGAATGAAAAAATGAATTCAGTAGTTACAGGATACAAAATCAATATACAGAGAGACCTCCTGCATTTCTATACACTAATAACAAAGTAGCAGAAAGAAATTAAGAAAATAATCCCATTAATAATTGCATCAAAATGAATAAAATACCTAAGAATAATTTAACCAAGGAGGTGAAGGACATGTACTCTGAGAACTATAAGACATTGACATAAGAAATGGAAATGCACAAATAAGTGGAAAGATTTGAATCTGAATTGAAAGAGTTAATATTCTTTCAGTTGAAAGAATTGAAAGAATTAATAGTGTTAAAATATCTATACTACCCAAAGCAATCACCAGATTCAATGCAATCCTTATGAAAACACCAGTAGTATTTTTCACAGAACTAGATCAAATAATCCTAATACCTGTATGGATCACCAAAAGAACCTGAACAGCCAAAGCAATCTTGAGAAAGAACAAAGCTGGAATTATTGTGATTCCAGATTTCAAGATATACTACAAAACTATAGCAATCAAAACACTACAGTACTGGCACAAAAATAAACACATAGATCAAAGAAACAGATTAGGGCTCAGAAATACACACACCTTTTTATGGTCAATTCATCTACAAAAAATAAGGCAAGAATATATAATGGGGAATAGCATGGAGGACATTAGGAGAAGGAAGGGAAAAATGAAGGGGGTGGGAATCGAAGGGGGGTAATGAACAATGAGAGACTATGGACACCAGGAAACAAACTGAGGGTTTCAGAGGGGAGGGTGTGGGAGATGGGTTAGCCCAGTGATGGGTATTAACAAGGGCACATGTTGTGATGAGTAAACAATGGATCGTGGAACACTACATCAAAAACACTACACTACAACAAAAACTAATGAGGTACTGTATGGTGACTAACAACAACAACAATAATAATAAATAAATATATATATATTATGTTTATATATATATGTTTATATGTTTATATATATAATGGGGATAAAACAGACTCTTCAATAAATGGGTGTTGGTAAAACTGGACAGCCAAAGAATGAAACAGGACTACTCTCTTACACCATTACAAAAATAAACTGAAAAGGTTAAAGACTTAAATGTCAGATCTGAAACCATAAAACTCCTAAAAGTAAATACAGGCACTAATCTATTGGATATCAGCCTTAGCAATATTTTCCTGGATGTGTATCTTCAGTCTAGGGAAACAAAAGCAAAATAAACAATTGAGACAATATCAAAATAAAAATATTCTGCACACTGAAGAAAACTATCAACAAAGCAAAAAAGCAATCTACTGAATGGGAAATGGTATTTGCAAGTGATATATCCAATAATGGGTTAATATCTAAAATACTATCTAAATAATATTATCTAAAATGATATCTAAAATACAGAACTCAGTTCTATAAAGAACTTAACAAACTCAACACCCAAAAAACAAATAATCCAGTCAAGAAATGGGCAGAAGACATGAACAGACACTCCTCCAAAGAAGACATCCAAATGGCTAATAGACACATGAGAAAATGCTCCACATCACTTGCCATCAGGGAAATAAAATCAGACCCACAATGAGCTACCACCTCACACCAGCCAGAATGTCTAAAATTAACAAGATAGGAAATAACAAATGTTGGTGATAATGTGGAGAAAGGGGAACCCTCTTATATGTTGGTGGGAATGCAAGCTGGTACAGTCACTCAGAAAAACAGTAGAATGTTCCTCAAAAAGTTAAAAATAGAGCTACCCTATGACCCAGCAATTGCACTACTAGGAATTTACCCCAAAGATATAAATGCAGTGATCTGAAGGAGTACTTGCACCCCAATATTCAGGCAGTAATGTCCACAATAGCCAAACTGTGGAAAGAGCAGAGATGTCCATCAATAGATGAATGGATAAAGAAGATGTGGTTTATATATGCAGTGGAATATTACTCAGCCATCAAAAAGAATGAATACTTACCATTTACATCGATGTGGATGGAACTGGAGGGTTTTATGCTGAGCAAAATAAGTCAATCAGAAAAAGACAATTATATGATTTCACTTATATGTGGAATATAAGAAACAGTGCAGAGGATCATAGGGGAAGGGAGGAAAAACTGAATGGGAATCCATCAGAGAGGGAGACAAACCATGAGAGACTCTTAAATATAGGAAACAAACAGCGTTGCTAGAGGGGAGGTTTCCAGAGGGAAGAGAAGAAGAGAATGGGGGGGGTGAAATAGGTGAAGGGGATTAAGAGGTACAAACTTCTAGTTATAAAATAAATAATAAATCACAGGGTTAAAAAGTATAGCATAAGGAATATATTCAATAATATTGTAATATCTGTATGGTGACAGAGGGTAACTGCACTTATCGTGATGGGCATTTTATAATGTACATAATTATGAAATCACTATGTAGCATTGATTGTCAACTATACTTCAATTTTTGAAGTATATTTAAAATAAATAAATATATATAACAAAATTTTAAAACTATGTGAAAATATGAAAAGGTATAACCTACTCATAACTGGAATATCAGATTGATAAGAAAGAGAGAATAGAGAAGAATAAGTATTTGAAATAAACAAACAAATAAAACAAAAACAAAAACAAACTTACCTAAAAAAGAACAAGGATCGGGATTACAGTGGAAAACAACCAACTGTTGTTTGAAAATCTCTGGCTAGGGTAACTAACAAAAAAGAGAATATATAAATAAACAATATCACAGATGAAAGAGAGGAAATCACTACTGATTCTATGGCTATTAAAAGGATAATAAAGTCATACAATAAAGAATTATATGCCCCCAAATTTGGTAACCTAGATGAAATGGATTAATTACTTGAAAGACACAACTACTAAAACTTGGTCTAGGATAAATAGATACCTTGAGTAGTCCTATATCTATTAAATAGAATAACTTGATAATTAAAATATTCCAAAAAAGAAATCATTAGGAGTAGACAGTTTCAGATGAATTCTAACAAACATTTAAGAAAGAAATAATACCAAAGTTTTACAATATCTTCCCCAAAATAGAACCAGTGGGAGCACTTCCCAGATCATTTTATGAGCCAGTATTTTACTAATACCAAAACCAGGAAAATATATTGTGAGAATAGAAAACTAAAGACACATATCTCTCATGAACATAGATGGAAATATCCTTAACAAAATGTTAAACAGTGTATAAAAAAGAATATATAGCATAACCAAGGGAGATTAATTCAATGTAAGACTGGTTTAATATTTGTAAATCAATCAATGTAATTCATCATATTAACAGACTGAATAAGAAAAAATGCAATCATATCAATAGAAGCATAAAAAGTATTTGACAAAATTCAATAACTATTCATAATAAAAACTCTAAAAAAGAAAACTAGAACTAGAATAAATTTCCTATTAAGGGGTACATATGAAAAAAATCTACACTAAAATTTAAATCTAACAATAATGGTGAAAGACTGAATGCTTTCCCCTTATAATCAGGAGCAAGGCAAGTATGTCTCTCATCACTCTTAATCAACATTTTGCTGACTGTTCTAGCTAGTGTAATAAGACAAAAAGAAACAAAAGACATACAGATTAAAAAAGAATAGATACAGATATTTTTATTCACAGATGACATAATGGTGTAGAAATTCTCAAAGAATTTACAAGAAAGCTTCTGGTGATAAGTAACATAACAAGGCTGCAGGAAACACTGCTTTCCTATAAATCAAAAATTAACTATTAGAACTTGAAATTTGAAAAATAATTTTACAGTAACATCAAAAAGTGAAGTACAAATTTGTACAGGATTTCTATCCATAAGATTAATGAAAGAAATCAAGTAAAATCTAACTAAATGGAGAGGATTTCACTATTGATGGTTTGAAAAGCTCTTATTGCTAAAATGTGAATTCTTCCCAACTTGATCTATAGACTCAGTGGAATCCCAATTAAAACCCCAAAGAGCCATTTTGTAGATATCAATTAACTGATTACAAAAGGCCTATGAAAACACATAGGACCTAGGATAGCCAACACAAAACTGAAGAACAAAATTGGAGGTCCCACACTACCAGATCAAAACTTAATATTAAGCTGCAGTAATCAAGACTATGTGGTACCGGCCAAAAAACAAACAAACAAACAAACAAACAACGAAACAAAACAAAACAACAAACCCACAACAAACAAACTAAAACAAAACCAAAAGGTAAAAACAAACAAAAAAATGAATATAACAGAATAGAGAGCCCAGGAAGACACCCATGCCAATATAGTCAACTGAGTTTTGTTACAAAGGCAATCCAATGGACAAAGAATAGTTTTTCAACACATAGTGCTGGAACAATTGAATATCCTTATGTTAAAAGATAAAGCTAGACAAAAGTCTTACACCATGCAAAAATAAATTAAAAATGGATCATAGATCTATTGCAAAACTATACAAATTATAAAATAATACATTGGAGAAAACCTAGGTGACTTAGAGTTTGTGATGAGTTTTATTTTTTTATTTTATTATTTTTTTAAAGATTTTATTTATTTATTTGACACACAGGGAGAGGGAGAGAGCATGAGCAGGGGGAGCGGCAGGCAGAGGGAGAAGCAGGCTTCCTGCATGAGCAGGGAGCCCGATGTGGGGCTCGATCCCAGGACCCTGGGATCATGGCCTGAGCTGAAGGCAGCGGTTCAACCAACTGAGCCACCCAGGCGCCCCAGGTGATGAGTTTTAAATATGACATCAAAAGCATGCTTCATGAAATAAAAAATTGATAAATTGGACTTTATTAAAATTTAAAACCACTTTGCAAAAAAAAAACACTTGCTAAGAGAATGGCAAGTCAATCCTCGTACTGGTAGAAAATCGGCAAAACACATATCAGATAAAGTATTTACATCCAAAATATGCAGAGATCACTTAAAATTCAACAAGAATAAATCTAACAACCCAAATAAAAATAGGCAAAAGATTAAACAGACATCTCATCAAAAAGATATGCAGATATAATATAAGAATATAAAAAAATGCTCAGTATCATCTGTCATTCAGGAATTATAAATTAAAATAGCAATGAGATACTATTACATCTTTTAGAATGGCTAAATTCCAAACAACTGACAAAACCATTTGTGGGTGAAGATTCAGAGCACAGGATCATTAGTTCACTGTTGACATGAAAGCAGAATGGCACAAATACTTTGAAAGATAGTTTGGCAGCCTCTCATAAAGCTAGCCATAGTATTCCCATACAATTAACATACCTATGTATTTGACCAGTTGATTTGAAAACTGACACCCATAGACTCCTGCACTTTTTTTTTTACATAAACTTTTCTCATAATCAGTAAAAACTGAAAGCAATCAAGATGTCCATCTTGAAAGACTAATGGTGAATGATTAAACAAGCTGTGGTATATCCTTATAATGGAATATTATTCAGTGATAAAAAGTAATGGGGTATCAAGCTCTGCAAAAACACGGAGGAACCTTAAATGTGTATCACCAAGTAAAAGAATCCAGTCTGAAAAGGCTACCTATTGCATTAATTCCATTTATATAACATTTTGGAAAAGGCAAAACTATGGAGAGTGTAAAGAGATGAGTGGTGCCAGGGTTTGGGAGAGGTAGACCATTGAATAGGTGAAGTACAGGGGATTATTTTTTAGGACAGTGAAACTATTCTGTATGACACTGTAGTAGTGGATATATAACACTTTGCATTTATAAAAACCCATACAACTGTACCACACAACCTTCTCAACACCCCACATTCATAGTCAAAAGCAGGAGGTTCAGGAAAGACCCTGTCCCTATGATCATTTTTTGATTTGAGGAAAATTACTCCCCAGACGCAGACTAATGCATACTCTTGAACTGGCACACTCTCTACCCTCTTGTGGAGTTACTATCATCTTTATCTCAAATAGAAACTTGCGGAGATTCCTCTTAATGAGGCCCAGTGTAAACATTCATATATCTATAGGTGCTCAGTGCCCCATTCCTGCCTTCAGGCTGACAGAGCTACTGGGAATAAGAGGGTTAACTGAGGAGGGAGGTCAACAGAAAGCAGCGCTCAAATTTATCCTCACCCCCTCATGCTTTCAATTACATTTTGTGAAATATCAGTTGTTCTGTTACTCTGTATCATAATTCCAAGTCGATGAGTTCTGTAAAATTTTGAACTTATTTTGCGTCTAAATTTGAGATACTCAAATGCATTCCAAACCTCAGGCCACTAGTTAAGTGAATACAACAGTGATCGCAAGAACTGCGCAATTCTGGTGAGGTGTTTACAACTGAAGCGATAAGTGAGAAATGGTTTATTAATAATCATGACGCCAGTAAGAGGGAAAGAGGAGAGAGAGAGTGAGAGAGCAAGGAGATGACGCCAAATGCACAGCTTCCTCCTCTCTTCTGCGCAAACAACCCCAACCAAGAGATCAGTGCTGGCGCAAGAGCCTACCAGAGGCTGACTGTAATGTAGAAAGAGGAGTGCGCAAGCACATTCCCAGAAGACCCCTCCCAGCACTGAGAGACACAAGCCCCCACCCTTCCCCCTCTGCTGCTGCAAACACAAGTGGTTCCTCAGTCAGGAGCTTTGTTCTCAGAAACACAGGCTTTTACTCATGGGCCTGAAATCAGCTTTTACTCACGAGTCCCAATTTCAAACATTTAAGCTTTACTGCACTGATGAACATAGCAAATGTTTAAAAAAAAATAATTGTCCCTTCTAGCAAACTAATTACCCTTGTCATCAAAAGGACAAAAAAGAAACACCTGCATGGATATGACACTGGGCTGAAACAAACTACACCTACTGTGTCCTCTCCTTGGATAATTATGTAGAATATCATTAGCAACCTATACCAGTCCTGAGCTAGGCATGCTTCTGGGCATGGAGAGGTAAAGTGGGGGAAAGGTTTTCATTGAGCACAATTTGCATTTCTCATATTAGGGCCTCCTAAAGCTATGTTTGTTTGTTTGTTTTTTCTTCTTTTTTGAGTTGTTCTTGAAGTCACCCTTGGCTTTATGAAATTCTTAACTCACCTCTTGTTGAATTCCATCTGCCTTTTAATTCCACATCTTAAACCATAGGTGATCAGGGCTTCTCCATTCATCCACACCTGAATCGAAGACCCCCAATATTCCATCCCAAATGTCCACACCCACAGTTGCATTTGGATGGGGAGCAGATGGGCAGAAAAGTAATTTATTTGGAGCCCCTGAAGGCTGTCTTCATAGAAATAGAATAGAAAATGGCTGATGAACGGCTGTCAGCCTAAAGGAAAGAATGGCGGGTTAGAAGGGTAGGCAGAGCATTAGCCCTCTGTATCTCCCTACGATTCCCACCCCTGCTTCTGCTGTGACCCTAAAGGAGACACAAGCACAATGAAGAACTTGCCAGGCATCAAAGAGAGTGCAAGGCTGGAAGCCCCCTCCTCTCAACGGGAGGGCTCACCGCTTGCCCCTCCCTCCCGCGCTGCTCCCTCCCAGCTGTCTGTCCACACATTTGTTCTCAGAAACAAAGCTTTCACAGGCAGAGACCCGCACTCCAGATTTCCGGAGAATACCCCCAATCCTAAACATTCTGTTCAGAGTCTTGTCAAACAGTAGGGATATCACATCTGAAGTCCATCCCCGCCTGTTAGCAGCAACATAATGTTGGGTTTGGGAAATGTGGAATAATGAGTGTGACTGTCACTGTTTCAGAAATCTTGGTGGAGCTACCTGAAGCTTTAATGATTTATTCATTCAGTCTTTACTGAGACTCGTCTCTCCTTTACATTCTTAATTCCTATTTCCCAGTCCCAGCTTTAAGAGATTTGCTGTCTGAAGCCAGAGACTCTCAAGGTTTTTGTTAACCTTTTGTTCCACATAGGAACCAGAGATCCCTTTAGACCTTTCTGTAGCTGATCAGCAAATTAAGGCAACTTAAGTGGAGGCAATTTAAGTGGGAACAGTTGTAGAATATAAAATAGATGATTAGGACTCTTGAGTCCAGGAAGAAGAATAGGTGGGGAGGGTTAGAATGGAGAAAGAGCACAGCCAATATCTCCCTCACCCCCCATACTCCTCCCCCAATAGTTTGCCCCTGAGAAAGAAGAAAAGAGCACAGGCACAAAGAGGACCCCTTATGTACAAAGCCCAGCAGGGAGACCCCTGATGCACAAAGAAGACTTCCCCTTGTCTTCTTTCCCCACACCATACCCGGTGCTGACAGCATCTGGTTCTCATGCACAACCTCTCCAGACACACAGTCTGGACACCACATTCTCTGAAGTGCTACAATTTCAAGTATTCTGCAATAGGTTTATTCATGTCAGGTGTCTTTTGTATCCTACACAATCATTTTATCTAGGACTGGAGTGTGAAATGAAGCTAATAGAGAAGTAGTGGACATTTCTGAAATGGAAACGACTTTTCCAAACTTACAAATGTTTTCTTCTATTTCTGACATTATTTCAGCCTTCTGAGCCATTGCTGCTCAGTTTGTGAAATTAAAAATCTCCTTTCCATTTCCAGTTTTACATGGTCTTTAACATATCTATTCTAGGGGCCCAATTAACCCACATTGGAACTCAGCACCCACAAGTATCTGAAGATACTAACCAGAGAAACTGAGAGGGTCAGTCATTTGAGGCCAAATTCATGCTGCTCTGTAACAGACATACTACACAATTTGTCTGTCAAAACCTCAAATTTAAAAGGAAGGAGAAGGGGTTAGGGAGGGAGAACAAAAAACAAGCCCACATTCCCATACCTCTCTGTCCCATGCCCACTTCTACAGGGAACTGATACAAAAGAGAAGCCAGTCCTCCTAGAAGGCTCTCCTGAGGTCAGAGGGTCCTCTTTTGTCCCCCTCTCCTCCCTTAGACTCTCCTCAGCACTCTGACACTGGTGGCTTTGTCTTCAGAAATAATGCCTGTATAGAATGTGCCGTTATACCAGATAGCCCTAATTTTAATCATTTTGCCTTGTACCTGGCCATGCATCCATTTGAGAATGCAATAAGGAATGCAGCCAAGAGCACAAATCACAAATTTATGAAGGTAAGGCATTGCTACCTGTTTTTCCCTTTAGTCTTTATGATGTGTTCTTATGCTGTCAAGCTCTTAACCCACTCCTTGTCAAAGCCCTACAGCCTTTTCATTCTGTGTTAAACATCCACCCACGCACCCACCCACTCATACAGACACACACATGCAGAGTATGAGGACTTAATCTTTCCTTCTAAACATATATCAGTGATCTTAGTTGTCTATTTCAAATCCCAGGGACCTGCAATTACATGTAGGAAGATTAGTGGGATGGCAGAATGAGGTAATTCTTGAGGAGTAAAGCTTAGGCTAGTCTCTTCAGTAAGACACCAAAAAGTAGCTCATCAAATACAGGGAGCTCAGAGAAAGGGAGTAACAGACAGAAAAGGTCAAGATCCATCCGTTGCCACTGCTAATACTATTGCTGAATACTAAGATGCATTTACACAGGGTGAGACTCTATAAGAAGGTACAAAGAGATGATGGAAAGCTGTAACCTGAAAAATTCCCAGAGTTCAGAAAAGAGTATGAGATATTTGAGTTATGACCAGGCAAAGTAGTCTTTGTTGGGCACCTGGGACATTAAGTAAAGATACCAGAAAGGGCATACATTAATTATAGTGATAAGCCATCCCTAGAATAAAGCTACTCTAGATCTGCCAGAGCAAAGAAGCAGGAAAATAAGATCTATAACCAGGAGAAACGTCACTTAAAATAAATAAAGTTAGAAATTATAGGGGTCACTTAAAATGAATAGAGTTAGAAATTATAGGGGTGATGGAATTAGCAAACAATGAAATAACAAACCACATTTTAAACATATGTTGAAATTTGAACATAAGAGAAAAAATGGAACTTTTAGAGATGGAAAATACAACTGAAGTGAAAATCTCATAGGACAGGCTGAAGATTAAATACTGAAAAAAAATGACAAGGAAATTAAAGATATTACAATAAAAACTATCCAAACACAGAAATAGAGATTAAAAAAAAAAGAACAGAAATTTATGGGGCTGTGAGTGAAAAGGCAACATACAGAATGGGAGAAAGTATTTGCAAACTATCTATAAGGGGTCAATATGCAAAATATATAAGGAAGTCATACAACTCAATATTAAAAAACTGCAAATTAATTTTAAAAATGGGCAAAGATGTTATGATATTTTTTGAAGGCAGATATCCAGATGACCAACAGGTACATGAGAATGTGCCCAACATCACTGATCATTTAATTTGAAAAGCAAAATAACACCATAAGGTGCTATCACCTCATACCTGCTGTGATGGCTATTATCAGAAAGGCAACAGATACAAAATGTTGTCAGTGATGTGGAGAAAAGGGAACCCTCATGTAGTGTTGGTGGGAATATAAACTGGTGCAGCCACTATGGAAGACAGTATGGAGGTACTTAAAACTTAAAACAGAACTACTGTATGATCCAGCAATTCTACCTCTGGGTGTATACCCAAAGGATATGAAATCACCTTCTCAAAGAGATATCTGCACTGACATGTTTATTGCAGCATTATTCATAATAGTCAAGACATGGAAACAACCTATGTGTCTATCAATGGATGATGGATATATATAATGGAATATTATTCAGTCATAAAAAGAAGAAAAACCTGCCATTTGTGACAACATGGATGAACCCTGAGGGAATTAAGGTAAGTGAAATAAGTCAGACAGAGAAAGTCAAATACTGTGTGATATCACTTATACATGAAATCTAAAACAAAAACAAAAATAAAAACCCCCAAAACCCAAAAAACAACAATGAAAAACAAACAAACTCATAGAAACAAAGATGTTGGATATTTCCATTATCTGAGACATTATGGGTATTTCAGGTTTCAAGATTTTTATTCCCTCCAGTAATAGGGGCAATTCCAATTAATGTTCAATACCAAACCAGTAATTGTTTCTCAAATGGTTTTAATATACCACCATGTCTGAGAATCAGAATCCAACAATCACCTCTGGGTGACACCCACAGATTTTGCCATAAATTTAGTTTGCATATATGTGAATTAAAGCTACATTCAAATCATATCTGAGTGTAGATCATAATGGCCCAAAAGCATTGCTTAAGCCACCACTTTTTGCAATGTGAACATAATTTTCCATTGTTCAGGCTCCCATTTAAATATGTCCTTCCCGGTAGTTTTATGGATAGGAGTTAGCAATATTCTCAGATTATAATATGTGCCCTCCAAAATCCTGATTAATTTGCTGGATTAGCATCCCTGGAGATTTGAAATCAGGTTTCTTATCCTTTTTTTTCCCCTTCGGTTCAAGTTTGTATTTAATTTCTAGTTGGTTAACATAAAATGTAATATAGGTTTTGGGAGTGGAATTTAGTGATTAATCATATACACCCAGTGCTCATCACAAGGGCCCCCTTAATACCTTTCACCCATTTAGCCCATCCCCCACCCACTGCCCCTCCATCAACCTTCCGTTTGTTCTCTGTAGCTAAGATTCTCTTATGGTTTGCCTCCCCCTCTTTTCTTCCCTTCCCCTATGTTCGTCTGTTTTATTTCTTAAATTCCACATATAAGCGAAATAATATAGCATTTGTCTTTCTCTGACTGACTTCATTTGCTTAACATAATACACTCTAGCTCCATCCACATCATTCCAAATGGCAAGATTCCATTCTTTTTTATGGCTGAGTAATATTTCATTATATGCATATACATATATACATATCATTTATTTTTAAAGATTTTATCTATTTATTTATTTAGAGAGGGTCTGGGTGGGAGAGGCACAGAAGGAGAAGGAGATAGAAAATCCCAAGGAGACTCCATGCTGACTGTGGATTCCAACATGGGGCTCAATCTCATGTCCCGGAAATCATATCCCAAGCCAAAATCAAGAGTCAGAAGCATAACTGACTGAGCCACCCAGGTGCTCCTATACCACTTCTTTATCCATTCATCAGTCAGTGGGCATTTGGTCTCTTTCTTCCATCATTTGGTTATTGTTGATAATGCTGCTATAAATATCAGGGTGTATGTGTCCCTTTGAATCTGTATTTTTGTATCCTTTCAATAAATACATAGGAATGCAATTGCTGTATCATAAGGTAATTCTAATTTTAACTTTTTGAGGAACTGCCATACCGTTTTCCAGAGTGGCTGCACCATTCTGCGTTCCCACCAACAGTGTAAGAGGGTTCCCCTTCTCCACAGCTTTGCCAACATCTGTTGTTTCCTGTGTTGTTAATTTTAGCCATTCTGACAGGTGTGAAGTGACATCTTGTTGTAGTTTTAACTTGTAGTTCCCTGATGATGAGTGATGTTGAGCATCTTTTCATGTATCTGTTAGCCATCTGTATGTCTTCTTTGGAAAAAAATTCAATTCATGTCTTCTGCCCATTTTTTAACTGGATTATTTGTTTTGGGGGTGTTGAGTTTAATTAGTTCTTTATAGATTTTGGATACTAATCCTTTATCAAATATGTCATTTACAAATAAATTCCCCCATTCTGCAGGTTGCTTTTTTTTTATTGTTTCCTTCCTTTTTATCTTGATGGAGTCTGTACTTCATGTTCACTTTTGTTTCCCTTGCCTCCAGAGATGTGTCTAGTTGAAGTTACTATGGCTGATGTCAAAAATGTTGTGTCTGTGTTCTCCTCTAGTGATAATGTCTATACTTCTCAAAGCAGTCTACACATTTAATGCAATCCTTATCAAAACACTACCAGCACTTTTCACAGAGCTGGAACAAATAATCCTAAAATTTGTATGGAACCAGAAAAAAAATCCCAAAATAGCCAAAGCAGTCTCAGAAAAGCAATGCCAAGCTGGAGGCATTACAATTCCAGACTTCAAGCTATATTATAAAGTTGTAGTCATCAGGACAGTATGGTAGCAGCACAAAAACAGACACATAGATCAATGGAACAGAATAGAAAACCCAGAAATAGACCCACAAGTATATGGTCAACTAATTTTCAACAAAGCAGGAAAGAATATCCAATAGAAAAAAAACCAGTCTCTCCAAAAAAATGGCATTGTGAAAACTGGACAGCAACATGCAAAAGAATGAAAAGGGACCACTTTCTTACACCATACACAAAAATAAATTTGAAATGGATGAAAGACCTAAATGTGAGACAGGAAACCATCAAAATCCTATAGGTTTCTCATTCTTATTTTTGCCTTGTAGCTTTAAAAATCCATCTAAACTAGAGTAAACAGAATGAATTTGTTTAGAACTCTTCAAGTTGTTGTCCAGTAAGCATTCCATTTGTTTACCTGAACTTAATAGTACTATATGGTAAGACCTTTGTAATGACCCCCTCAGTGTCTGCTTTATTCATCAGTTCCTTAACAATCATTTAAAGGCTTCCATCCTTTTGGGACAAATCCCTTGACTATTTTCTTCCTCCATTTTCTTTTGGATAATTTTCTTAGCTTCTGTAAGGCCCATAAAGAGCAGGTGAGACAAAAAAAAAAAAAAAGATACAGCATCTCAGAATATTGCCTGACTTCTCAGCAGTAAGCATACATGGTGTGCCCATGTGAAAGAAGACTCCTTGATTATTGCATCTATCATGACTTGGGTAAGGATATTATTAAATGGATGGATATACCCATCATCTGAAAGCCAATCCAGCATGGCTTTCATACACAGCATATCAGCCACTTAATCTGATAAATAACACCTGGGGAGAAAGTAAAATTTCCTTTCTAAGGGTAAACAAACTTTAAAGTGTCTTTTATCAGTATATCAGACTAGCTGTTCCCTCTATTAACCTACCCCATGTTTACATAATGTACAGCCATCTGTAATTGTTGAATAGTAAACTGCGAGTTCTGCATCAACCCCAATATGCTCCTCCATAGAGCAGCATTAAAAATAAAGGAGACTGCTTCTGAGTTTCTTCCTTCCTTCCTTCCTTCCTTCCTTCCTTCCTTCCTTCCTTCCTT
>NW_027397109.1:10368911-10438300 GCF_003265705.2 Callorhinus ursinus | reverse complement strand
CTTCCTTCCTTCCTTCCTTCCTTCCTTCCTTCCTTCCTTCCTTCCTTTCCTTCCTTCCTTTCCTTCCTTCCCTCCCTCCTTCCTTTCTTCCTAACTCCCTTCCCCCTCCCACCCTCCCTCCCTCCCTCTCTCTCTTCCTTCCTTCCTTCCTCTTATCTATCAAATGAGACAACTGCTTCACACTGCCTCCCTTATTTTCAGTAATTTCTTGGTTTTGAGACCCCAGATCCACTAGATTACCTTCTTGATGACCAGAGGTTGTTCTAGAATAATTTCCCTTTTGTTGACTACCCTTAGGCTAGTGACTATAGCTAAGACTGGCCAAAATTCAAGCTTAGTACAGGTCCAGGTTCTGCTCAACAATCTCCTTTACTTAATTTTAAATATTTCATTTATTTACTTGAGAGAAAGGAGAGGGATGGAGGGAGAGAAACAGAGCAAGCACAAGTTGACGGGGGGAGGTGCAGAGGGAGAAGGAGAAGCAGACTCCCCACTGAGCAGGGCTTGATTCCAGGACCTGGAGATCATGACCTGAGCAGAAGGCAGATGCTTAACTGACTAAGCCACCCAAGTGACCCCCCCTTCTTAATTTTAGCTATCACCAATAAAAATTACCAGGGTGTTGTATAATTTAGATTTTTAAACTTAGTTTGCATTTCCTTAGGTATTTGATGAGCCAACTTTTAAGGACTTGGTTCTATCATTTCTAAATCCTGTTAGTAAATTTTGCCTCCAGTATGTGATCTCAACAGAGCTGCTGTCTCATTATGGGTAATCTGGTAGCAACTCGTGCATCTAATGTTTGCTCTCCCTTGCCTATTTGTACATCTCTTTTCCCAAGTAATGCTTCCACCATGTTTCAGTGAATCAGAGCCATTCTTGTGAATCCCTCCTTTAGTAAAAACTTGAAAACTGGGTTCCCAATACAACCCCCAGTCCTGATGATTCACTAAGCCTCACAGGACTCAGTAAAGTTATTATACTCATAGTATGGTTTATTACAGTGAAAGGAAACATTAAAATCAGAAAAAGGAAAAGGTGCATGGGGTGAAGTCCAAAAGAAACAAATGCAAGCTTTCAGTTGTCCTCTTCTAGTGGAGTCACAAGATATGCTTAATTCTCCCAGCAATAATGCATGATAATATGTGTGAAATGATGTTAACATGAAAAGTTCAACTGAAACTTGTTGTCCAGAGTTTTTCTTGAAAGTCACTCACATAGGCATGTAGCTCCTGCATGACTAACCACAAATACTCGAACTCAAGCCCCCAAGAGCAAAATAAGGAATTCACCATAAATCACATTGTTAACATAAACTATCTGATGAAACTGGTACTAAGGGAACCAAGGCCTCCATACAAAAGCACTCTCATCAGGTAGCATATTCCAAGGGCTTAGAGAGACCATCTTCCAGGACCAGGCCAAGGGACAGTCCTGAAGACAGGTCTTAGAAATACTCGGGACAGAGCAGCCCAGGACTATTCAATCAGCCCTTTAGTTCATACTCTTTAACTGATATTTTGAAACCCTACTTACCACATGTTGTGGTAAGGAGGGCACATGTTGTGATGAGCACTGGGTGTTATATGTAACTAATGAATCATTGAACACTACATCAAAAACTAATGATATACTATAATACAGTGGCTAACTGAACATAATAAAAAAAGTTATAGAAATATAAAAGCAAATAAAATTACAGATCAATTTTCCTCATGAACATAGAAGCAAAAATATATAACAAAATAGAAATGGAGGTGAGTGGGGGATGGGTTAAATAGCTGATGGAGATTAAAGAGTACTCTTATTGTGATGAGCACCAGGTATTATATGGAAATGTTGAATCACTGTGTTGTACACTAATATTACACTGTATGTTAACTAACTGGAATTTATTTTTTTTAAGATTTTATTTATTTGAGAGAGAGAATGAGAGAGAGAGAGAGAGAGAGCACATGAGAGGGGGGAGGGTCAGAGGGAGAATCAGACTCCCTGCTGAGCAGGGAGCCTGATGCAGGACTCGATCTCAGGACTCCAGGATCATGACCTGAGCCTAAGGCAGTTGCTTAACCAACTGAGCCACCCAGGCACCCACTAACTGGAATTTAAATAAAAAACTTTTTAAAAAAGATTTTATTTATTTGACAGAGAGAGACACAGCGAAAGAGGGAACACAAGCAGGGGGAGTGGGAGAGGGAGAAGCAGGCTTCCCGCAGAGCAGGAAGCCCGATGCTGGGCTTGATCTCAGGACCCTGGGATCATGACCTGAGCTGAAGGCAGATGCTTAATGACCTAGCCACCCAGGCACCCCTTAAATAAAAAAAAAAAACTTAAAAATGTATTAGTAAATTGAATCCAGAAATATTTAAAATACATAAGGAACAAGTAGAATTTATCTCTGAAATGTAAGCTTGATTGCACACATAATCAATGTAATTTACCATGTAAATATAAGAAATGAGAAAAATTACATAATCATCTCAGTAGATGCAGGAAATTCATATGACTAATCAGACCCATTTATGATAAAACTTGTCAACAATCTAGGAATAGAAGAGAACTTCCTCAATCCGATAAAAAACATCTTTGAAAAACCTACAAATAGCATGATACCTAATAGACACAAATTGAATGCTTTCTTCTTAAGATAAGAAACACAGCAAGGCTGTCCTATCTTACCACTTCTATTCAACTGTGTATTCTAGACCCCAATCAGGAAAAGCAAATAAAATCTGTGCAGATTAGAATTTAACAGGTAAAACTGCCTTTTTTATGTAGATGAAATGTTTATCTCTGTAGAGGGCCTTCTTCAGAGTAATCTACAAAAACTACTAGAATTAGTGAGCTTAGCAAGGTCGTATAATCAAACACATTACAAAAATTTTATATCTATGTATCAACATTGAAAAATTGAAAAGTATAATTTAAAATAGCATGTAGAATGACATTAACATATTTTTTATTTTTTTAATTTTATTTTATTATATCAGTCTCCATACAATACATCATTAGTTTTTGATGTAGTGATCCACAATTCATTGTTTTCGTATAACACCCAGTGCTCCATGTAGTACATGCCCTCCTTAATACCCATCACTGGGCTAACTCCTCCCCCCTCCCCCCCCAAAACCCTCAGTTTGTTTCTCAGAGTCCATAGTCTCTCATGGTTCATCTCTCCCTCCAATTTCCCCCTCACTTCATTTTTCCCTTCCTTCTCCTAATGTCGTCTATGCTATTCCTTATGTCCTACAAATAAGTGAAACCATATGATAATTGACTTTCTCTGCTTGACTTATTTCACTTAGCATAATCTCCTCCAGTCCCATCCATGTTGATGTAAAAGTTGGGTATTCATCCTTTCTGATGGCTGAGTAATATTCCATTATATATATGGACCACATCTTCTTTATCCATTCCTCTGTTGAAGGGTATCTTGGCTCTTTCCACAGTTTGGCTATTGCGGACATTGCTGCTATGAACTTTGGGGTGCATATGGCCCTTCTTTTCACTACATCTGTGTCTTTGGGGTAAATACCCAGGAGTGCAATTCCTGGGTCATAAAGTAGCTCTATTTTTAATTTTCTGAGGCACCTCTACACTGTTTTCCAAAGTGGCTGTACCAACTTGCATTCCCACCAACAGTGTAAGAGGGTTCCCCTTTCTCCATAACCTTTCCAACATTTGTTGTTTCCTGCCCAGTCAATTTTTGCCATTCTAACCAGTGTAAGGTGGTATCTCAATGTGGTTTTGATTTGAATTTCCCTGATGGCTAATGATGATGAACATTTTTTCTTTTGTCTGTTAGCCATTGGAGAAGTGTCTGTTCATGTTTTCAAGATACATCTCCAAAGGTTAGTGAAACAAAAGAGAAATGAACTTTTGGGACTTCATCAAGATAAAAATCTTCTGCACAGCAAAGGAAACAGTCAACAAAACTAAGGGGCGGACCAAGGAATGGGAGAAGATATTTGCAAATGACACTACAGATAAAGGGCTGGTATCCAAGATCTATAAAGAACTTCTCAAACTCAACACCCAAAAAACAAATAACCAGGTCAAAAAATGGGCAGATAACATATCTTTTTTAAATCTTATAATAAATTTAACAAAATATATGAAGAGTTCTATATCAAAACCTACAATTCATTGCTAGGATAAATTCAAGATGACCTAAGTAAGTTCATGAATTGGAAGACTCAGTTTTACTAAGATGTCAAGTCTCTGAAATATATCTATAGTTTTGACATAATCCAAAATAAATCCTAGTAGGTTCTTTTTGGTGGAGGAAATTTTCAAACTATTTCTAAAATCCACATGAAAGTACTAACTTATATGGAATAGCTACACATATTTGAAAAAGTTAAAGTGCTGTAGTAATTGAGTTTGTTACATGCCTAAGGATAGATATATAGAGTTTAATAAATCAGAATACATCCAGCAATAGACCCACACACATATGGCCAATTGATTTTTGACAAAAGTGCCAAGTTAACTCAATAGGGTAAGAATAATCTTTTTAACAAATTATTCTGGAAAAAAGCAACAGATAAACTTCAAATGTTTTTCTTCTACCATATACAAGTGACTTAAGATAAATCTGAGCTCTAAATGTAAGAAGTAAAACTATAAAATTTGGAGAAGTCAGAGAAATAAATCAACAGGCAGGAAAAAATACTATGTAACATTACCTCACCCTCAATGTCCACCAGTAAATCAAACCCAGAAGGGGCCCCACAGCTTGAAGGACATGCATGCCTAGAGCTTGCAGATTCCTGGCAGACCTTTACTGCACAGTGCTGCTCCTTCTCACATTCCAACAGCATGGGCCCACTTTAACCTAGAAATAAAGTTTTCACACATGGACTTGGATAACAGATTTCTTGGGAGAATCTCAGTTTTAAATTGAATAGTGTCCACCCCAAAAGATTTGTCCAAGTCCTGACCCCCTAATACCTGTGACTGTGACCTTATTTGGAGATAGGGTTTTTGCAGATGTAATTGAGTTAAAGATTTGGTATAAAATAATCCCTGATAAGATTAAAAATAAATAAATAAAAAGCCTGCAATTACTGGCGTGTTTACATGTGAAAGGTGAAATGATATTTAAGACACAGAAATACACAAGGAAGAAGGCAATGTGAAAAGGGAAGCAGAGATTGGTGTGCTAGAGCTAAAAGCAAAGGAAAGCAAGGATTGCTGGCAACAACCAGAAGTTAGGAGAGAGGCAAAGAGAGAATTATAGCCCAGAACCTCTGGAAGGAAACCACCCTGCCTACATCTTGATTTTGGAACTTTGATCTACAGAACTATGAGAGGATACATTTCTGTTGTTTTGCAAAGTTTGTTGTAATTTGTTATACAGATCTAAAAATTATATGCACAATAAATTTATATGAATTTCCTGAAAACTTCTCACCTTATAAAGAGTCCTTAGCATTGTCAAATTCCAACCTCTTTTTCATTATATGTCTCAACTCATGTTTAATAAGATGGTGTTGGATGTTGTGTTTGCTAAGTTCTTTATGTATCTATGTAAGTTCTTTATGTACTAACCTTTTATCAGATATGTCATTTGAAAATATCTTCTCCCATTCTGAAGATTGCCTTTTAGTTTTGTGATTATTTCCTTTGCTATGCAAGGCTTTTTATTTGGTGAAGTCCCAACAGTTTATTCTTCCTTTTGTTTTACTTACCTTGGAGACATATCTAGAAAGAAGGTGCTACAGACAATGTCAAAGAGGTTACTGCCTGAGTTCTCCTGGGATTATAATGGTTTCCTGTCTCACATTTCAGTCTTTAATCCACATTGAATTTGTTTTTTGTATGGTGTAAGAAAGTGGTCCACTTTCATTCTTTTGCATGTTGCTGTCCAGTTTTCCAACACCATTTTTGAAGAGACTGTCTTTTGTTTTCCCATTGGCTATTCTTTCCTGTCTGTTGAAGATTAATTGACCACACGTTGTGGATTCACTTCTGGGTTTTCTATTCTTTCTTTTGATCTGTCTATTTTTGTGCCAGTACCATATAGCTTGATCACTATAGAACCCAAAAAAAACCAAATAATCCACTTTAAAAAATGAGCAGAAGACATAAATTGAATTTTTCCAAAGAAGACAACAGATGGCCAACAGACACATGAAAAGATGCTCAACATTGCTGATCATCAGCGAAATACAAATCAAAACTACAATGAAATATTACCTCACACCTGTCAGAATGGCTAAAATTTACAAAACAGGAAACAACAGGTGTTCCCAAGGATTCAGAGAAAGGGGAACCCTCTTGCACTGTTGGTTGGGATGCAAACTGGGGCAGCCACTCTGGAAAACAGTATGGAGGTTTCTCAAAAAAGTTAAAACTAGAACTCCCCTATGACCCAGCAATTGCACTACTGGGTAATTAACCAAAGGATACAAAAATACTAATTCAGAGGAATACATGCACTCCAATGTTTATAGCGGCTTTATCAACAATAGCCAAATGATGGAAAAAGCCAAAATGTCGGGGGGGCGGAGCAAGATGGCGGAGGAGTAGGAGACGTAGATTTCGTCTGGTCTCAGGAATTCAGCTGAATAGGGATCAAACCATTCTGAACACCTATGAACTCAACAGGAGATCAAAGAGGAGAGTAGCAACAACTCTCTGAACAGAGAAGGGATCACTTACTGGAAGGTAGGACATGCGGAGAAGTGAATCCAAGGCAATATTCGGGAGGATAAACGGCGGGGGAGGGGCCTCCGCCGGCCGCGTCTGGCAAGTGCTAGAGCCGCGGAGCACAAAATCGGACCTTTTAGAAGTCAGCTCCACTGAGGGACGTCGCTCCAGTGGCTAAGCGGGGGTGGAACCCTCGCGGGACAGTGGGGTCTCAGGACCCTTGGGGTCACAGAAAGACCGGGGGAGCCTGAGTGCACCAGAGCTCCCAGGTATCGGAGCGGGGAAGCCGGCTGCAGAGACGGAGCCAAGGCGCGGGCTCTCAGCTCGGGGTGGCCATAAACTGTGATCCGCGGCCCAGTCGGGCCACTGCTCCTGCAGCAGGGACCCAACAAGTGGCAGAGCCGGGGAGAAGCCCCTTCCTTCCCGGGGAGGAGCGGCGCGGGAATGCACCGCAGGGATCTGCTGGGTTTGGAGACTCCACAAGGGGTCGGGTGACAGAGATACAAATGCTCAGTCACAGGCCGGGTGAGCACGGAGTGCGGCCGGAGACTGGGGACAAGGGAGTGACTGCTTTTCTCTGGGGGCACACTGAGGAGCAGGGCCCCAAGTTCTCAGCTCCTCCGGGTGGAGATTGGGAGGCCACCATTTTTGCCCTGGTCCTCCAAGTCTGTACGGAGAGCTTGCAGGGAACAAAAGCTCCTGAGATCAAACCCGAGCAGGTTGCTTAGCCCAGACCTACAAGGGCGGGGCAATTCAGCCTCCGGCAAAGACATTTGGAAACCACAGCAACAGGCCCCTCCCCCAGAAGATCAGCACGAACAGCCAGCAAGCCAAGACCAAGTTTACCGATCAAGGAGAACGGGAGAACTCCAGCGCTAGGGGAATACTGCACATAGAATTCATGGCTTTTTTTTACCATGATTCATTAGTTCATCAAAGTTAATTTTTGTTAACTGTTTTTTTTTCTTTTTTTTTTCCCCCTTTTTCAACCAACATCTTATCAATCTCTTTTTTAAAAAAAAAAAAACATTTTTTATTTTTCATTTTTAGAGTCATATTTTATCCCTTCATAGTAGTTACCCTTATTTTTAGCATATATATATAAGTTGTTCTCTCTTTAAAATTTTGAGATACAGTTTCTTCTAACAGATCAAAATATACCCTAAATCACTAGTGTATGGTTCTGTTCTAGTCTCCTGCCTGATCACGTTCTCTCCCTTTTTTCTTTTTTTTTTTAATCTTCTTTCTTTTTTCAAACAACTTCTTATCTTATCAAGTCCTTTTATAAAATCTTTTATAATTTTCATCTTTACAGTCATCTTCTATCCGTTCATTGTATCAACCCTTATTTTGTACATATATGTCTTTCTTCCTTTAAAATTTTAGGAGGCACTTTTTTCTAACAGACCAAACTACACCCAAAATCTAGTGTGTGGCACTGATCTATGCACTAGCCTGATCATATTTGATCACATTCTGCTTCTTTTGTATTGTTCTGTTTTTGTTTTTATCTTTTTTTTTCTCTTTCTTTTTTCTTTCTTTCCCTTTCTTTTCCCCTGGTTTCAAGTCTTTTCTGATTTGTATACAGTATATTTGCTGGGGACGTTGTAAACCTGTTAGCATTCTGTTCTCTCATTCATCTATTCTCCTCTGGACAAAATGACAAGCCGAAAAAAATCACCTCAGCAAAAAGAACAAGAGGTAGTACCGTGAGCCAGGGACCTACTCAATACGGACATTAGTACGATGTCGGACCTAGAGTTCAGAATCATGACTTTAGAGATACTAGCTGGGCTTGAAAAAAGCGTGGAAGTTATTAGAGAAACCCTTTCTGGAGAAATAAAAGAACTAAAATCTAACAAAGTCGAAATCAAAAAGGCTATTGATGAGGTGCAATCAAAAATGGGGGCACTAACTGCTAGGATAAATGCGGCAGAAGAGAGAATCAGTGATATAGAAGACCAAATGATGGAAAGTAAAGAGGCTGAGAAAAAGAGGGAGAAACAACTACAGGATCACGAGGGCAGAATTCGAGAGATAAGTGATTCGATAAGATGAAACAACATTAGAATAATTGGGATTCCAGAAGAAGAAGAAAGAGAGAGAGAGGGGCAGAAGGTATATTGGAGCAAATAATAGCAGAGAATTTCCCTAATGTGAGGAAGGAAACAGGCATCAAAATCCAGGAGGGACAGAGAACCCCTCTCCAAATCAATAAAAATAGGTCAACACCCCGACATCTAATAGTAAAACTTACGAGTCTCACAGACAAAGAGAAAATCCTGAAAGCAGCTCGGGAGAAGAGATATGTAACCTATAATGGTAAAAATATTAGGTTGGCAACGGACCTATCCACAGAGACCTGGCAGGCCAGAAAGGACTGGCAAGATATCTTCAGAGCACTAAACGAGAAAAATATGCAGCCAAGAATACTATATCCAGCTAGGCTGTCATTCAAAATAGAAGGAGAGATAAAAAGCTTCCAGAACAAACAAAAACTAAAGGAATTTGCAAACATGAAACCAGCCCTCCAAGAAATATTGAAAGGGGTCCTCTAAGCAAAGAGAGAGCCTAAAAGCAGCAAAGATCAGAAAGGAACACAGACAACATACAGTAACAGTCACCGTACAGGCAATACAATGGCACTAAATTCATACCTTTCAATAGTTACCCTGAATATAAATGGGCTCAATGCCCCAATCAAAAGACACAGGCTATCAGATTGGATTAAAAAGCAAGACCCATCCATATGCTGTCTGCAAGAGACTCATTTTAGATCCAAAGACACTCCGAGATTGAAAGTGAGGGAGTGGAAAACCATTTACCATGCTAATGGACACCAAAAGAAAGCTGGGGTGGCAATCCTTATATCAGACAAACTAGATTTTAAAACAAAGACTGTAATAAGAGATGTGGAAGGACACTATATCCTACTTAAAGGGTCTATCCAACAAGAAGATCTAACAATTGTAAATATCTATGCCTCGAACATGGGAACAGCCAATTATATAAGGCAATTAATAACAAAAGCAAAGAAACACATTGACAACAATACAATAATAGTGGGGGACTTCAACAACCCTGACTGAAATGGACAGATCATCTAAGCAAAAGATCAAAAAGGAAATAAAGACTTTAAATGACACACTGGACCAAATGGACTTCACAGACATATTCAGAACATTCCATCCCAAAGCAACAGAATACACATTCTTCTCTAGTGCCCATGGAACATTCTCCAGAATTGATCACATCCTAGGTCACAAATCAGGTCTCAATCGGTACCAAAAGATTGGGATCATTCCCTGCATATTTTCAGACCACAATGCTTTGAAACTAGAACTCAACCACAAGAGGAAAGTCGGAAAGAACTCAAATACATGGAGGCTAAAGAGCATCCTACTAAAGAATGAATGGGTCAACCAGGAAATTAAAGAAGAATTAAAAAAATTCATGGAAACCAATGAAAATGAGAACACAACTGTCCAAAATCTTTGGGATACAGCAAAGGCAGTCCGGAGAGGAAAGTATATAGCAATACAAGCCTTTCTCAAGAAACAAGAAAGGTCTCAAATACACAACCTAACCCTACACCTAAAGCAGCTGGAGAAAGAATAGCAAATAAAGCCTAAACGCAGCAGGAGAAGAGAAATAATAAAGATTAGAGCAGAAATAAATGAAATAGAAACCAAAAGAACAGTAGAACAGATCAACGAAACTAGGAGCTGGTTCTTTGAAAGAATTAACAAGATTGATAAACCCCTGGCCAGACTGATCAAAAAGAAAAGAGAAATGACCCAAATCAACAAAATCATGAATGAAAGAGGAGAGATCACAACCAACACCAAAGAAATACAAACAATTATAAGAACATATTATGAGCAACTCTATGCCAGCAAATTAGATAACCTGGAAGAAATGGGTGCATTCCTAGAGATGTATCAACTACCAAAACTGAACCAGGAAGAAATAGAAAACCTGAACAGACCTATAACCACTAAGGAAATTGAAGCAGTCATCAAAAATCTCCCAGGAAACAAAAGCCCAGGGCCAGATGGCTTCCCAGGGGAATTCTATCAGACATTTAAAGAAGAATTAATACCTATTCTCCTGAAACTGTTCCAAAAAATAGAAATGGAAGGAAAACTTCCAAATTCATTTTATGAGGCCACCATTACCTTAATCCCAAAACCAGTCAAAGACCCCTTCAAAAATGAGAATTACAGACCAATATCCTTGATGAACATGGATGCAAAAATTCTCACCAAAATACTAGCCGATAGGATGCAACAGAACATTAAAAGGATTATTCACCACGACCAAGTGGGATTTTTCCCTGGGCTGCCAGGCTGGTTCAACATCCGCAAATCAATCAACGTGATACAATACATTAACAAAAGAAAGAACAAGAATCGTATGATCCTCTCAATAGATGCAGAAAAAGCATTTGACAAAGTACAGCATCCTTTCTTGATCAAAACTCTTCAGAGTATAGGGATAGAGGGTACATACCTCAATATAAAAGCCATCTATGAAAAACCTACAGCGAATATCATTCTCAATGGGGAAGAGCTGAGAGCTTTTCCCCTAAGGTCAGGAACGAGGCAGAGATGTCCACTCTCACCACTGCTATTCAACATAGCATTAGAAGTCCTAGTCACAGCAATCAGACAACAAAAAGAAATCAAAGGCTTCCAAATCGGCAAAGAGGAAGTCAAACTCTCACTCTTTGCACATGATATGATACTGTATGTGGAAAACCCAAAAGACTCCACCCCAAAACTGCTAGAACTCATACAGGAATTCAGTCAAGTAGCAGGCTAGAAAATCAATGCACAGAAATCAGTGGCATTCCTATACACCAACAACAAGACAGAAGAGAGACAAATCAAGGAGTCGATCCCATTCACAATTGCACCCAAAAGCAGAAGATACCTAGGAATAAATTTAACCAAAGAGGCAAAGGATCTGTACTCAGAAAACTATAAAATACTCATGAAAGAAATTGAAGAAGACACAAAGAAATGGAAAAACATTCCATGCTCATGGATTGGGAGAACCAACATTGTGAAGATGTCAATGCTACCTAGAGCAATCTACACATTCAATGCAATTCCCATCAAAATACCATCCACTTTTTTCAAAGAAATGGAACAAATCATCCTAAAATTTGTATGGAACCAGAAGAGACCCCGAATAGCCAGAGGAATATTGAAAAAGAAAAGCAAAGCTGGCGGCATCACAATTCCGGACTTCCAGCTCTATTACAAAGCTGTCATCATCAAGACAGTATGGTACTGGCACAAAAACAGACACATAGATCAATGGAACAGAATCGAGAGCCCAGAAATGGACCCTCCACTCTATGGTCAACTTATCTTTGTCAAAGCAGGAAAGAATGTCCAGTGGAAAAAAGACAGTCTCTTCAACAAATGGTGTTGGGAAAATTGGACAGCCACATGCAGAAGAATGAAAGTGGACCATTTCCTTACACCACACACAAAAATAGACTCCAAATGGTTGAAAGACCTAAACGTGAGACAGGAGTCCATCAAAATCTTAAAGGAGAACACAGGTAGCAACCTCTTCGACCTCAGCCGCAGCAACTTCTTCCTAGAAACATCACCAAAAGCACAGGAAGCCAGGGCAAAAATGAACTATTGGGTTTTCATCAAGATAAAAAGCTTTTGCACAGCAAAAGAAACAGTCCACAAAACCAAAAGACAACTGACAGAATGGGAGAAAATATTTGCAAATGACATATCAGATAAAGGGCTAGTATCCAAAATCTATAAGGAACTTATCAAACTCAACACCCAAGGAACAAGTAATCCAATCAAGAAATGGGCAGAAGACATGAACAGACATTTTTCCAAAGAAGACATACAAATGGCCAACAGGCACATGAAAAAGTGCTCAACATCTCTCGGCATCAGCGAAATCCAAATCAAAACCTCCATGAGATACCACCTCACACCCGTCAGAATGGCTCAAATTAACAAGTCAGGGAACGACAGATGTTGGCGTGGATGTGGAGAAAGGGGAACCCTCCTACACTTTTGGTGGGAATGCAAGCTTGTGCAACCCCTCTGGAAAACAGTATGGAGGTTCCTCAAACAGTTGAAATTAGAGCTACCATTCGATCCAGCAATTGCACTACTGGGTATTTACCCCAAAGATACAAATGTAGGGACCCGAAGGGGTACGTGCACCCCAATGTTTATAGCAGCAATGTCCACAATAGCCAAACTGTGGGAAGAGCCAAGATGTCCATCAACAGATGAATGGATAAAGAAGAGGTGGTATATATACACAATGGAATATTATGCAGCCATCAAAAGGAATGAGATCTTGCCATTTGCAACGACATGGATGGAACTGGAGGGTGTTATGCTGAGTGAAATAAGTCAATCAGAGAAAGACATGTATCATATGACCTCACTGATATGAGGAATTCTTAATCTCAGGAACAAACTGAGGGTTGCTGGAGTGGTTGGGGGTGGGAGGGATGGGGTGGGTGGGTGATGGACATTGGGGAAGATATGTGCTACGGTGAGCGCTGTGAATTGTGTAAGACTGTTGAATCACAGATCTGTACTTCTGAAACAAATAACGCAACGTATGTTAAGAAAAAGAAAAACAAGAAGATAGCAGGAGAGGAAGAATGAAGGGGAGTAAGTCAGAGGGGGAGACGAACCAGGAGAGATGATGGACTCTGAAAAACAAACTGAGGTTTCTGGAGGGGAGGAGGGTGGGGGGATGGGTTAGCCTGGTGATGGGTAATGAGGAGGGCACGTTCTGCATGGAGCACTGGGTGTTATGAACAAACAATGAATCATGGAAAAGTACACCAAAACAAATTATGTAATATATGGTGATTAACATAACAATAAAAAATTTAAAAAAAAGCCAAAATGTCCACTGATTGATGAATGTATAAAGAAGTGATATATATATATATATATATATATATATATCAGCCATCAAAAGTAATGAGATCTTGCTATTTGCAGTGATGTGGAATGAATATAGGAGGATAAAAAGAATTACCAAGAAACAGACTCTTTTTTTTAAATTTTCTAGACTTTTTTATTTGGTGGGGTTAGATAATTATCTAATCTCAACTAGTCATTATTATTATTATAATTATTATTTTTTATTATGTTAGTCACCATACAGTACTTCATTAGTTTTTGACTTAGTGTTCCATGATTCATTGTTTGTGTATAACACCCAGTGCTCCATGCAATATGTGCCCTCCTCAATACCCATCACTGGGTAACATCCCCAGCCCCCTCCTGAAACCCTCAGTTTGTTTCCCGGAGTCCATAGTCTCTCATGGTTTGTCTCCCTCTCTGATTTCCCCACTCTGTTCATTTTCCCTTCCTTCTCCTAATGTCCTCCATGTTATTCCTTATGTTCCACAAATAAGTGAAACCATATGATGATTGACTTTCTCTGCTTGACTTATTTCACTTAGCATAATCCCCCCAGTTCCATCCATGTCGATGCAAATGGTGGGTATTCATCCTTTCTGATAGCTGAGTAATATTCCATTGTATATATGGACCACATCTTCTTTATTCATTCATCTGTTGAAGGACATCTTGGCTCCTTCCACAGTTTGGCTATTGTGGACATTGCTGCTATTAGCATTGGGGCCTTAACTACAGAGAACAAAGTGATGGTTATCAGAGGAGAGTTGAGTGGTATAGGTTAAATAGGTGATGGGGATTAAGGAATGAACTTGTGATGAGCACTGGATGTTGTATGTAAGTGTTGAATCACTAAATTTTCACCTGAGACTAATATTAAACTGTATGTTAACTAACTGGAATTTAAATAAAACTTGAGAAAAAAAGAAAAAAACCTAAATGTCATACATACTGTACTAGTATAATAATTACTTAGCCACCTTCTGTGTTTCTTCTTCCTTATGATATTTTAATAACATTTACTTTTCTCTAGCTTACTTTACTGTAAGAGACAGTATATAATATGCACAACAACAAAAAAAAGATAGGTGTTAATGGACTGTTTATGTTATCAGTAAGGCTTCCAGTCAATAGAAGGTTATTTGAAGTTGACTTTTTGGGGAATCAAAATTGTTTGTGGATTTTTGACTGCATGGGAGTTCAGTGTCCCTAACCCCCATGCTGTTCAAGGGACAACGGTATTGCAAAGCTGGAATCCTTATAAATTCCTGATGGGAATATAAAGTGGTACTGTCATTTTGCAAAGCAATCTGACAGTACTTAAAAATGTTAAACCTAAAGTTACCATATGACTTAACAAATCCACTCTTTTTTTTTTTAAAGATTTTATTTATTTCTTTGACAGAGAGAGACACAGCGAGAGAGGGAACATAAGCAGGGGGAGTGGGAGAGGGAGAAGCAGGCCTCCTGCTGAGCAGGGAGCCCGATGTGGGGCTCGATCCCAGGACCCTGGGACCATGACCTGAGCCAAAGGCAGACGCTTAACGACTGAGCCATCCAGGTGCCCCCACAAATCCACTCTTAAGTATATGCACAAAAGAATGTATAACTGGCACTGAAACAAATACATGTACACAAATGTTCATAGAAGCACTATTCAAAACAGCTAAAAGTTAGAAACAACTCAAATGTAAATCAACTGAGATGAGAAGATAGGGTAGGGCCTAACCATATAATGGGATAATCTTTAGCAGAAAAGAAAAGAATGAAGTATAAAATACTGATACATGCTACAACATCGTAAATGAATCTTGAGAACATTATGCTACCTGAAAGATGGTAAACACAAAATACACAAAAGGCCACATATTTTATGATTCCATTTATATAAAAGGACCAGAATATGCAAAGCCCAAAGATAAAAAGCAGTTCAGTGGTTGCCAGTGTTCTTGGTGTAGTAGGGAATAAATAGTGACTTGTAATAGATATGTAGTTTATTTGGGGGGTGATAAATATGTGTTGGAATTGGATAGTCGTGTTGGTAGCAAAATCTTGTGGATATGCTAAACAATACTAAATTGTACACTTTAAAATGCTAAATTCTATGGTATGTGAGTTATATCTCAATAAACAAGAGTGTGTAATTTTGCAAAGAGATAGACACATTGATTGATGGAAGAAAATATAGAACTAGAAACACCTCCTCATAAATATGGTCACCTGATTTTTGACAAGATAACAAAAGCAATTCAATGAATAAATAAAAGTCTTTTCAACTAACAGTACTAGAGGAATTGAATGTCCATAGACAAAACAATCAACCTTGAGATCTCATAGCTTATACAAAATATTACCTCAAAATGGATCACAGACATAAATGTAAAATATAAACAAAGAATTTAGAAAATGCATAAAAGAGAAATTTCAGGATATACAACAGGTAACAAAAAGTTATTAGACTAAAAACAAAATCCATAAGAGGAGGAGTTGATAAACTGGACTTCATTAAAATTACTATCTTTTTTTTTTCCTGTGAAAGACCCTGTTAAGATCATGAAAAGAAATTACATACTGGGCAGAAATATTTATAAACCACGTATTTGATAAAGGACTTATACCTGGAATATATAAACAACTCTCAAAATCCAACAGAAAAAAAAAGACATAAACCTTTAATGGAAGAGGATATACAGATGGCAAATAAGCACATGAAAATATGGTGAACATTACAAGCAGTTCGGGAAATGCAAGTTAAATTCACAATGAGATATACATGTCAGAATAACTAAAATGAGAAAAAAATACAATGCAAAATGCTTGCTAATATGTAGAGAAGCTGGATCATTCTCACTTTACTGGTAGAAATTCAAAATTGTATAGCTACTCTAGAAACAGAGAGCTTATTTAAAATTTAAACATATAACTACTATACTAATCAGAAATTGCATTCTTGGGCATTATCCCAAAGATATGAGAACTGTATGTTTACACAAAAACTATGAATGTCTAGAGCATAGTTATTTATGATAGCCCAACAACTGGAAAAACAAACCAACAAAACTAGATGCCCTTCAACCAGTGCCTTATTAAACAAACCAGGATGCCTCTAAACCACGGAATACTACTCAGAAAAAAAGGAGCTAAATATATTATTGTTTATTTAAATTCCAGTTAGTAAACATACAATGTAATATAAATTTCAAGTGGGGGCACCTGGGTGGCTCAGTTGGTTAAGCGCCTGCCTTAGGCTCAGGTCATGATCCTGGAGTCCCAGAATCGAGTCCCAGGATTGAGTCCCGTATCAGGCTCCCTGCTCAGCAGCGAGTCTGCTTCTCCCTCTGACCCTCACCCCTCTCATGCTCTCTCTATCTCTCATTCTCTCTCTGAGATAAATAAATAAAATCTTTAAGAAATATATAAATTTCAAGTGTACAATATAGTGATTCAGCACTTCCATACAACACCGATTGCTCATCACAAGTGCCCTCCTTAATCCCCATCACCTATTTAACCAATCCCCCACTCAATGCCCCTCTTGTTCTTTATAGTTAAGAGTCTGTTTCTTGACTTATTTCAGTTAGCCTAATACTCTCTAACTCCATCCACATTGTTACAAATGGCAAGATTTTATTCTTTTTATGGCTGAGTAATATTCCACTGCGTGTGTGTGTGTGTGTGTATAATATATATATGTATATATATATGAAAGAATAAAGAAAAAATGACATATATATATATATACATATATATACACACACACACACACACACACACACACACTACTTCTTTATCCACCCATGAGCTGAAGGACATGGGCTGTTTCCATAATTTGGCTATTATAGATGCTGCTGCTCTAAACATTGGGGTGCATGTACCCCTTCAAATTAGTATTTTTGTATCCTTTGGATAAATACCCAGTAGTGCAATTGTTAAATCATAGGGTAATTCTATTTTTAACTTTTTTAGTAGCTTCCATACTGTTTTCCAGAGTGGCTGCACATGGAAAGTTTGCATTCTTACCAACTGTACAGGATTCCCTTTGCCACATCCTCACCAACACCTGATGTTTCTTGCCCTGTTGATTTTAGCCATTATGGCAAATGTGAAGATATATCTTGTAGTTTTCCATTGTTGTTGTTGTCTGTATTTCCATGATGATCAGTAACGTTGAGCATCTTTTCATGTGTCTGTTGCCATGTATATTTCTTCTTTGGAAAAAAAATGTCCATTCATGTCTTCTGCCTAGCTTTTAATTTGATTATTCGTTTTCTGGGAGTTGAGTTGTATGTTCTTTATAGATTTTGGACACTAACCCTTATCAGACATATCATTTGCAAATATCTTCTCCCATTCTGTAGATTGCCTTTTAGTTTTGTTGTTTCCTTCACTGTGCAAAAGCTTTTTGTTCTGACGAAGTCCCACTAGTTTATTATTGCTTTTCTTTCTCATACCTCAGGAGACATGTCTAGAAAGAAGTTGCAATATCAAAGAGATTACTGCTCACATTCTCCTCTAGAATTTTGATTTTTTTTTGTCTTACATTTAGGTCTTTAGTCCATTTTGAATTTATTTTTGTGTATTGTGTAAAAAAGTGATCCATTTACATTCTTTTCCATGTTGCTGTCCAGTTTACCCAACACCATCTGTTGAAGAGACTCTTTTTTCTATTGGCTATTCTTTCTTGCTTTGCCAAAGATTAATTGACCATATAGATGTGGGCTCACTTCTGGGATGTCTATTCTATTCTAGTGATCCATTTTTCTATTTCTGTGCCAGTACCATACTGTTTTGATTACTATAGCTTTGTAATATAACTTGAGTTCAGGAACTGTAATGCCTCCAGCTTTGCTTTTTTTCTTCAAGGTTGCTTTGGTTATTTCGGGTCTTTTATGGTTCCATAGAGATTTTAAGATTGTTTGTTCTAGCTCCGTGAAAAATGCTATTATTATTTGGATAGGGATTACATTAATTGTGAAGATTGCTTTCAGTTTTATAGAAACACTTTTTTTTCCAATCCATGAGCATGGAATGTCTTTCCATTTAGTTGTGTTGTCTTCAGTTTCTTTCATCAGTATTTTAGTTTTCAGATTACAAGTCTTTCATCACTTTAAGATTTATTCCTAGATATCTTGTGGTTTTGGGTGCAATTGTAAATGGGATTGATTCCTTAAATTCTCTTTCTGCTGCTTCATTTTTAGTGTGTAGAAACAGAACAGATTTCTGAACATTGATTTTATATCCTTGAACTTTAATGAATTCATCTGTCAGTTCTAGCAGTTTTCTGGTGGAGTATTTAGGGTTTTCTATACAGAGTATCATGTCTTCAGCAAATAGTGAAATTTTTACTTTTTCCTTGCTGATTTGGATGTTTTTATTTCTTTTTATTGTCTAATTGTTGGGCTAATACTTCCAGTACTACGATAAATAACCGGGGAGAAGACAGAGATCCCTGTCTTATTCCTAACAATTAAGTAAAAGCTCTCAAATTTTCCCCATTGAGGATAATATTAGCTGTGGTAGTTTGGTATATGACCTTTATTATGTTGAGGTATGTTCCCTATGTCCCTACTTTGTTGAGAGCTTACATCATGAATAGAAATTGTACTTTGTCAGATGCCTTTTCTGCATCGACTGAGAGGAGAATATGTTTTTTTTTATTTTTTTATTGTTATGTTAATCACAATACATTACATCATTAGTTTTTGATGTAGTCTTCCATGATTCATTGTTTGTTCATAACACCCAGTGTTCTATGCAGAACGTGCCCTCTTTAATACCCATCACCAGGCTAACTAATCCCCACAACACCCTCCACTCTAGAACCCTCAGGGTGTTTTTCAGAGTCCATCATCTCTCATGGTTCATCTCCCCCTCCGATTTGCCCCCATTCATTTTCCCCACCTGCTATCTTCTTTTCTTTTTATCTTAACATATATTCGATTATTGTTTCAGAGGTACAGATCTGTGATTCAACAGTCTTGCACAATTCACAGCACTCACCATAGCACATACCCTCCCCAATGTCTATCACACAGCCACCCATCCCTCCCAAGTCCCGCCACTCCAACAACCCTCAGTTTGTTTCCTGAGATTAAGAATTCCTCATATCAGTGAGGACCTATGATACATGTCTTTCTCTGATTGACTTATTTCACTCAGCATAACACCCTCCAGTTCAATCCACGTCCTCGCAAATGGCAAGATCGCATAACTTTTGATGGCTGCATAATATTCCACTGTGTATATATACCACTTCTTCTTTATACATTCATCTGTTGATGGACATTTTGGCTCTTTCCACAGTTTGGCTATTGTGGACATTGCTGCTATAAACATCAGGGTGCATGTACCACTTCGAATCCCTACATTTGTATCTTTGGGGTAAATACCCCGTAGTGTAATTGCTGGATCGTATGATAGCTGTACTTTCAACTTTTTGAGGAACCTCCATACTGTTTTCCAGAGTGATTGCAAGAGTTTGCATTCCCACCAACAGTGTACTAGGGTGCACCTTTCTCCACATCCCCGCCAATATCTGTAATATCCTGACTTGTTAATTTTAGCCATTCTGACTGGTGTGAGGTGGTTATCTCACTGAGGTTTTGATTTGGATTTCCCCGATGCCGAGCGATGTTGAGCACTTTTTCTGGTGTCTGTTGGCCATTTGGATGTCTTCTTTGGAAAAATGTCTGCTCATGTCTTCTGCCCATTTCTTGATTGGATTATTTGTTCTTTGGGTGTTGAGTTTGATAAATTCTTTATAGATTTTGGGTACTAGCTCTTTATCTGATATGTCCTTTGCAAATACTTTTTCCTATTCTGTCGGTAGTCTTTTGCTTTTGTTGACTGTTTCTTTTGCTGTGCAAAAGCTCTTTATCTTGATGAAATCACAATAGTTCATTTTGCCCTTGCATTCCTTGCCTTTAGTGGTCTTTCTAGGAAGAAGTTGCTGCGGCTGAGGTCGAAGAGGTTGCTGCCTGTGTTCTCCTTTAGGTATGGATGGACTCCTGTCTCACACTGTGGTCTTTCAACCATTTGGAGTCTATTTTTGTGTGTGGTGTAAGGAAATGGTCCAGTTCCATTCTTCTGCATGTGGCTGTCCAATTTCCCAACACCATTTGTGGAAGAGACTGTCTTTTTTCCATTGGACATTCTTTCCTGCTTTGTCAAAGATGAGTTGACCATAGAGTGGAGGGTATATTTCTAGGCTCCCTATTCTGTTCCATTGATCTATGTGTATGTTTTTGTGCCAGTACCATACTGTCTTGATGATGACAGCTTTGTAATAGAGCTGGAAGTCCGGAATTGTGATGCCGCCAGCTTTCCTTTTCCTTTTCAACATTCCTCTGCCTATTCGGGGTCTTTTCCGGTTCCATACAAATTTTAGGATTATGTGTTCCATTTATTTGAAAAAAGTGATTGGTATTTTGATGGGAATTGCATTGAATGTGTAGATGGCTTTGGATAGCATTGACATCTTCACAATGTTTGTTCTTCAAATCCATGAGCATAGAACGTTTTTCCATTACTTTGTGTCTTCCTCAATTCCTTTCATGAGTATTTTATACTTTCCTGAATACAGATCCTTTGCCTCTTTGGTTAGATTTATTCCTAGGTATCTTATGGTTTTGGGCGCAATTGTAAATGGGATTGACTCCTTAACTTCTCTCTATTCTGTCTTGTTGTTGGTGTATAGGAATGCCACTGATTTCTGTGCATTGAATTTTTATCCTGCCACTTGACTGAATTCCTGTAGGAGTTCTAGCAGTTTTGGGTAGAGTCATTTGGGGTTTCCACATAAAATATATCATCTGCAGAGTGAGAGTTTGACTACCTCTTTGCCAATTTAGATGCCGTTGATTTCTTTTTGTTGTCTAATTGCTATGGCTAGGACTTCTAATACTATGTTGAATAGCAGTGGTGATAGTGGACATCCCTGCCGCTTTCCTGACCTTAGGGGGAAAGCTCTCAGTTTTTAGCCATCGAGAATGATATTCGCTGTAGGTTTTTCATAGATGGCTTTTATGATATTGAGGTAGGTACCCTTGATCCCTCTACTCTGAAGAGTTCTGATCAAGAAAGGATGCTGTACTTTGTCAAATCCTTTTTCTTCATCTATTGAGAAGATCATATGATTCTTGTTCTTTCTTTTGTTAATGTATTGTTTCACGTTGATTGATTTGCGGATGTTGAACCAAACTTGCTGCCCAGGGATAAATCCCAGTTGGTCATTGTGAATAATCCTTTTAATGTACTGTTGGATCCTATTGGCTAGTATTTTGGTGAGAATTTTTGCATCCATGTTCATCAAGGATATTGGTCTATAATTCTCCTTTTTGATGGGATCTTTGTCTGGTTTTGACATCAAGGTAATGGTGGCTCATAAAATGAGTTTGGAAGTTTTCCTTCCATTTCTATTTTTTGGAAGAGTTTCAGGAGAGTAGGTATTAATTCTTCCTTAAATGTTTGGTAGAATTCCCCTGGGAAGCCATCTGACCCGGGGCTTTTTTTTCTTGGGAGAGTTTTGATGACTGTTTCAATTTCCTTAGTGGTTATAGGTCTATTCAGGTTTTCTATTTCTTCCTGGTTCAATTTTGGTTGTTGGTACATCCCTAGGAATGCAACCATTTCTTCCAGGTTATCTAATTTGCTGGCATAGAGTTGCTCATAATATGTTCTTATATTTGTTTGTAATTCTTGGTGTTGGTTGTGATCTCTCCTCTTTCCTCATGATTTTGTTGATTTGGGTCATTTCTCTTTTCTTTTTGATAAGTCTGGCCAGGGGTTTATCAATCTTGTTAATTCTTTCAAAGAACCAGCTCCTAGTTTCGTTGATGTGTTCAATTGTCCTTTTGGTTTCTAGTTCATTGATTTCTGCTCTGATCTTTATTATTTCTCTTCTGCTGGGTTTAGGCTTCATTTGCTCTTTTATTTTTCTAGTTCCTTTAGGTGTAGGGTTAGGTTGTGTATTTGAGACCTTTCTTGTTTCTTGAGAACGGCTTGTATTGCTATATGCATTCCTCTTAGGACTGCCTTTGCTGCATCCCAAAGATTTTGGACAGTTGTGTTTTCATTTTCATTGGTTTCCATGAATTTTTTAAATTTGTCTTTCATTTCCTGGTTGACCCATTCATTCTTTAGTAGGATGCTCTTTAGCCTCCATGTATTTGAGTTCTTTCTGACTTTCCTCTTGTGATTGAGTTCTAGTTTCAAAGCATTGTGGTCTGAAAATATGCAAGGAATAATCCCAATCTTTTGGTAGTGGTTTAGACTTGATTTGTGACCTAGGATGTGATCTATTCTGGAGAATGTTCCATGGGCACTAGAAAAGAATGTGTATTCCGTTGTTTTGGGATGGAATGTTCTGAATATGTCTGTGAAGTCCATTTGGTCCAGTGTGTCATTTAAAGTCTGTATTTCCTTGTTGATCTATTGCTTAGATGATCTGTCCATTTCAGTCAGGGGGGTGTTAAAGTCCCCCACTATTATTCTGTTGTTGTCAATGTGTTTCTTTGTTTTTGTTATTAATTGCCTTCTATAATTGGCTGCTCCCATGTTAGGGGCATAGATATTTACAGTTGTTAGATGTTCTTGTTGGATAGACGCTTTAAGTAGGATATAGTGTCCTTCCTCATCTCTTATTACAGTCTTTGTTTTAAAATCTAGTTTGTCTGATATAAGGATTGCCACCCCAGCTTTCTTTTGGTGTCCATTAGCATGGGTAACATGCTTTGCACCCCCTCACTTTCAATGTGGGGGTGTCTTTGGGTCTAAAATGAGTCTCTTGCAGACAGCATATTGATGGGTCTTGTTTTTTAATCCAATCTGATAGCCTGTGTCTTTTGATTGGGGCATTAAGCCCATTTACATTCAGGGTAACTATTGAAAGATAAGAATTTAGTGCCATTGTATTGCCTGTATGTGTCTGTTACTGTATATTGTCTGTGTTCCTTTCTGATCTATGCTGCTTTTAGGCTCTCTCTTTGCTTAGAGGACCCCTTTCAAGATTTCTTGTAGGGCTGGTTTCGTGGTTGCAAATTCCTTTAGTTTTTGTTTGTTCTGGAAGCTTTTTACCTCTCCTTCTATTTTCAATGATAGCCTACCTGGATATAGTATTCTTGGCCGCATATATTTGTCATTTAGTGCTCTCAATATATCATGCCAGTCCTTTCTGGCCTACCAGGTCTCTGTGGATAGGTCTGTTGCCAATCTTATGTTTCTACCATTATAGATTACATATCTCTTCTCACGAGCTGCTCTCAAGATTTTCTCTTTTTCTCTAAGACTCATAAGTTTTACCACTAGATGTCGGGGTGTTGACCTATTTTTATTGATTTTGAGAGGGGTTCTCTGTACCGCCTGGATTTTGATGCCCGTTTCCTTCCCCACATTAGGGAAGTTCTCTGCTCTAATTTCCTCCAATATACCTTCTGCCCCCTCTCTCTTTCTTGTTCTTCTGCGATCCCAATTATTCTAATGTTGTTTCGTCTTATCATATTGCTTATCTCTCGAATTCTGCCTTCGTGATCCAGTAGTTTTTTATCTCTCTTTTTCTCAGCTTCTTTATTTTCCATTATTTGGTCTTCTATATCTCTGATTCTCTCTTCTGCCTCATTTATCGTAGCAGTTAGTGCCCCATCTTTGATTGCACCTCATTAATAGCCTTTTTGATTTCAACTTGGTTAGATTTTAGTTCTTTTATTTCTCCAGGCAGAGTTTCTCTAATAACCTCCATTCTTTTTTCAAGCCCAGCTAGTATCTTTAAATTCATGATTCTAAACTCTAGGTCCGACATAACTGTCCATATTGAGTAGGTCCCTGGCAGAAGGTACTACCTCTTGTTCTTTTTGTTGATTTGATTTTTTCCATCTTATCATTTTGTCCAGAGGAGTATAGATGAATGAAGGGATGGAATATGACTGTAAAGATAAAAAGTATAAAAATATATAAAAGTAATTGATATGATAAGTTGTTTGAAAAAAGAAGAGTATTTAAATAAAAAGAAAAGAAAAGGGAGAGAATATGATCAGGCAGGAGATTAGAACAAAGTCATTCACTAGAGATTTAGGGTATATTTTGATCTGTTAGAAGTAACTTTATTGCAAAATTTAAAGAGAGAACAACTTACATATATATGCCAAAAATAAGGGTAACTACTATGAAGAGATAGAATATGACTCTAAAAATGAAAAATACAATTTTTTAAAAAAAGGGATTGATAAGATATTGGTTGAAAAAGGGAAAAAGAAAAATTAAAAAAAAGTTAAAAAATTAACTCTGAAAGACTAAAGAATCATGGTAAAAAAGCCATGAATTCTATGTGCAGTATTTCCCTAGTGCTGGAGTTCTGCCGTTCTCATTAATCTGATAAACTTGGTCTTGGGGGGCAGTTCTTGCTGATTTTCTGGGGCAGGGGTCTGTTGCCGTGGTTCCCAAATGTCTTTGGTGGAGGTGGAATTGCCCCTCCCTTGCATGTCCGCGCTAAATAATCTGCTCGGGTTTGCTATACGGAGCTTTTGTTCCCTGCAAGCTTTCCCTATAGCTTGGAGGACGAGAGTGAAAATGGCGGCCTCCCATTCTCTGCCCTGGAGGAGCTGAGAACTCGTGGCCCCACTCCTCAGTGCGCCGCCAGAGAAAAGCAGTCATTCACTCCCATCTCCCCTGTCTCCAGCTGCACTCTGTGCTCACCCAGCCTGTGATTGAGTGTTTCTATCTCTGGCACCTGACTCTGTGTGGAGTCTCCAAACCCAGCAGATCCCTGAGGTGTGCTCCTGTGCCATTCCTCCCGGGGGAGGTAGGGGAATCTCCCTGGATCTGCCGCTTTTTGGGTCCCTGCTGGAGGAGCAGTGGCCCGACTGTGCCGCGGATCACAGTTTATGGCAACCCCGAGCTGAGAGCCCACGCCTCTGCTCCGCCTCTGCAGCTGGCTTCCCTTCTCAGATACCTGGGAGCTCTGCCGCACTCAGGCACCCCCTAGTCTTTCTGTGACCTGGAGGGTCCTGAGACCACACTGTCCGGTGAGGGTTCCACCCTGCTTATACACTACAACGACATCCATCAGCAGAGCCGACTTCTAAAAGTTCAGATTTTGTGCGCTGCTGCTCTATCACTTGCCAGAAGTGGCAGACGGAGGCCCCCTCCCCCGCTGTCTATCCTCCCAAATATCACCTTGAATTCACTTCTCTGCGCATCCTACCTTCCAGAAAGTGGTCGTTTTTTTGTTCAGAGAGTTGTTGCTATTCTTTTCTTTGATCTCCTGTTGAGTCGGTAGGTGTTCAGAATGGTTTGATCCTTATCCAGCTGAATTGCTGAGACCAGACGAATTCCAGGTCTCCTACTCCTCTGCCATCTTGCACCACCCCCTCTCTGTTCTTTATTAAGTCTGGCTAGGGATTTATTGATTTTATTAATTTTTTCCAAGAGCCAGGTCCTGTTTTTATTGATCAGTTGTTTTTTTTTTATTAGTCTCTACATCATTTATTACTGCTCTAATAGTTACTATTCCCTTCCCTCTGCTGGCTTTAGGTTTCATTTTTTTCTTTTTCTAGCTCCTTTAGGTGTAATGTTAGGTTCTTTATTTGAGATTTTTCTTGCCTCTTAATGTAGTCCTGTATTGGTACATACCTTCCTGTTAGAACTGCTTTGCAGCATTTTAGAGGTTTTAGATCATTATGTTTTCATTTTCACGTATTGCCATGTGTTTTTTTATTTCTTCTTTTTTTTAAAATTTTTATTGTTATGTTAATCACCATATATTACATCATTTGTTTTGGTGTAGTGTTCCATGATTCATTGTTTGTTCATAACACCCAGTGCTCCATGCAGAATGTGCTCTCCTTAATACCCATCACCAGGCTAAACCATCCCCCTACCTTCCTCCCCTATAGAACCCTCAGTTTCTTTTTCAGAGTCCATCATCTCTCCTGGTTCGTCTCCCCCTCTGATTTACTCCCCTTCATTCTTCCTCTCCTGCTATCTTCTTCTTTTTCTTTTTTCTTAAAATATGTTGCGTTATTTGTTTCAGAAGTACAGATCTGTGATTCAACAGTCTTGCACAATGCAAAGTGCTCACCGTAGCACATACCCTCCCCAATGTCTATGACCCAGCCACCCCATCCCTCCCACCCCCAACCACTCCAGTAACATTGAGTTTGTTCCTGAGATTAAGATTTCCTCATATCAGTGAGGTCATATGATACATGTCTTTCTCTGATTGACTTATTTCACTCAGAATAACACCCTCCAGTTCCATCCACGTTGTTGCAAATGACAAGATCTCATTCCTTTTGATGGCTGCATAATATTCCATTGTGTATATATACCACCTCTTCTTTAGCCATTCATCTCTCGATGGACATCTTGGCTCTTTCCACAGTTTGGCTATAGTGGACATTGCTGCTATAAACATTGGGGTGCACGTACCCCTTCGGGTCCCTACATTTGTATCTTTGTGGTAAATACCCAGAAATGCAATTGCTGGGTCGAATGGTAGCTCTAATTTCAACTGTTTGAGGAACCTCCATACTGTTTTCCAGAGGGGTTGGACCAGGTGCATTCCCACCAACAGTGTAGGAGGGTTCCCCTTTCTCCACATCCACGCCAACATCTGTCGTTCCCTGACTTGTTAATTTTAGCCATTCTGACTGGTGTGAGGTGGTATCTCATGGAGGTTTTGATTTGGATTTCCCTGATGCTGAGAGATGTTGAGCACTTTTTCATGTGCCTGTTGGCCATTTGAATGTCTTCTTTGGAAAAATGTCTGTTCATGTTTTCTGCCCATTTCTTGATTGCATTATTTGTTCTTTGGGTGTTGAGTTTGATAAGTTCTTTATAGATTTTGGATACTAGCCCTTTATCTGATATGTCATTTGCAAATATTTTCTCCCATTCTGTCGGTTGTCTTTTGGTTTTATGGACTGTTTTTTTGCTGTGCAAAAGCTTTCTATCTTGATGAAATCCCAATAGATCATTTTTGCCCTGGCTTCCCGTGCGTTTGGTGATGTTTCTAGGAAGAAGTTGCTGCGGCTGAGGTCGAAGAGGTTGCTACCTGTGTTCTCCTTTAGGATTTTGATGGACTCCTGTCTCACGTTTAGGTCTTTCAACCATTTGGAGTCTATTTTTGTGTGTGGTGTAAGGAAATGGTCCACTTTCATTCTTCTGCATGTGGCTGTCCAATTTTCCCAACACCATTTGTTGAAGAGACTGTCTTTTTCCCATTGGACATTCTTTCCTGCTTTGTCAAAGATTAGATATCCATAGAGTGGAGGGTCCATTTCTGGGTTCTCTATTCTGTTCCATTGATCTATGTGTCTGTTTTTGTGCCAATACCATACTGTCTTGATGATGACAGCTTTGTAATAGAGCTGGAATTCCGGAATTGTGATGCCGGCAGCTTTGCTTTTCTTTTTCAATATTCCTCTGGCTATTCGGGGTCTCTTCTGGTTCCATACAAATTTTAGGATGATTTGTTCCATTTCTTTGAAAAAAGTGGATAGTATTTTGATGGGGATTGCATTGAATGTGTAGATTGCTCTAGGTAGCATTGACATCTTCACAATGTTGGTTCTCCCAATCCATGAGCATGGAACGTTTTTCCATTTCTTTGTGTCTTCTTCAATTTCTTTCATGAGTATTTTATAGTTTTCTGGGTGCAGATCCTTTCCCTCTTTGGTTAAATTTATTCCTAGGTATCTTATGGTTTTGGATGCAATTGTGAATGGGATCGACTCCTTGATTTGTCTCTCTTCTGTCTTGTTGTTGGTGTATAGGAATGCCACTGAATTCTGTGCATTGATTTTCTAGCCTGCTACTTGACTGAATTCCTGTATGAGTTCTAGCAGTTTTGGGGTGGAGTCTTTTGGGTTTTCCACATACAGTATCATATCATGTGCAAAGAGTGAGAGTTTGACTTCCTCTTTGCCTATTTGGATGCCTTTGATTTCTTTTTGTTGTCTGATTGCTGTGACTAGGACTTCTAATACTATGTTGAATAGCAGTGGTGAGAGTGGACATCCCTGCCGCGTTCCTGACCTTAGGGGAAAAGCTCTCAGCTTTTCCCCATTGAGAATGATATTCGCTGTAGGTTTTTCAAAGATGGCTTTTATGATATTGAGGTATGTACCCTCTATCCCTATACTCTGAAGAGTTTTGATCAAGAAAGGATGCTGTACTTTGTCAAATGCTTTTTCTGCATCTATTGAGAGGATCATACGATTCTTGTTCTTTCTTTTGTTAATGTATTGTATCACATTGATTGATTTGCTGATGTTGAACCAGCCTTGCAGCCCAGGGATAAATCCCACTTGGTCTTGGTGAATAATCCTTTTAATGTTCTGTTGGATCCTATCGGCTAGTATTTTGGTGAGAATTTTTGCATCCATGTTCATCAATGATATTGGTCTGTAATTCTCCTTTTTGATGGGGTCTTTGTCTCGTCTTGGGATCAAGGTAATGGTGGCCTCATAAAATGAATTTGGAAGTTTTCCTTCTATTTCTATTTTTTGGAAGAGTTTCAGGAGAATAGGTATTAATTCTTCTTGAAATGTCTGATAGAATTCCCCTGGGAAGCCATCTGGCCCTGGGCTTTTGTTTCTTGGGAGAGTTTTGATGACTGCTTCAATTTCCTTAGTGGTTATAGGTCTGTTCAGGATTTCTATTTCTTCCTCGTTCAATTTTGGTAGTTGATATATCTCTAGGAATGCACCCATTTCTTCCAGGTTATCTAATTTGCTGGCATAGAGTTGCTCATAATATGTTCTTATAAGTGTTTGTATGTCTTTGGTGTTGGTTGTGATCTCTCCTCTTTCATTCATGATTTTGTTGATTTGGGTCATTTCTCTTTTCTTTTTGATCCGTCTCGCCAGGGGTTTATCCATCTTGTTAATTCTTTCAAAGAACCAGCTCCTAGTTTCGTTGATTTGTTCTACTGTTCTTTTGGTTTCTAGTTCATTGATTTCTGCTCTGATCTTTATTATCTCTTTTCTCCTGCTGGGTTTAGGCTTTATTTGCTGTTCTTTCTCCAGCTCCTTTAGGTGTAGGGTTAGGTTGTGTATTTGAGACCTTTCTTGTTTCTTGAGAAAGGCTTGTATTGCTATATACTTTCCTCTCGGGACTGCTTTTGCTGTATCCCAAAGATTTTGGACAGTTGTGTTTTCATTTTCATTGGTTTCCATGAAATTTTTTAATTCTTCTTTAATTTCCTGGTTGACCCATGCATTCTTTAGTAGGATGCTCTTTAGCCTCCATGTATTTGAGTTCTTTCCGACTTTCCTCCTGTGATTGAGTTCTAGTTTCAAAGCATTGTGGTCTGAAAATATGCAGGGAATGATCCCTATCTTTTGGTACCGGTTTAGACCTGATTTGTGACCTAGGATGTGATCAATTCTGGAGAATGTTCCATGGGCACTAGAGAAGAATGTGTATTCCGTTGCTTTGGGGTGGAATGTTCTGAAAGTCTGTGAAGTCCATTTTGTCCAGTGTGTCATTTAAAGTCTGTATTACCTTGTTGATCTTTTCCTTAGATGATCTGTCCATGTCAGTCAGGGGGGTGTTAAAGTTTCCCACTATTATTGTATTGTTGTCAATGTGTTTCTTTGGTTTTGTTATTAATTGCCTTATATAATTGGCTGCTCCCATGTTCGGGGCATAGATATTTACAATTGTTAGATGTTCTTGTTGGATAGACCCTTTAAGTAGGATATAGTGTCCTTCCACATCTCTTATTACAGTCTTTGTTTTAAAATCTAGTTCGTCTGATATAAGGATTTCCACCCCAGCTTTCTTTTGGTGTTCATTAGCATGGTAAATGGTTTTCCACCCCCTCACTTTCAATGTGGGGGTGTCTTTGGGTCTAAAATGAGTCTCTTGCAGACAGCATATTGATGGGTCTTGTTTTTTAATCCAATCTGGTAGCCTGTGTCTTTTGATTGGGGCATTGAGCCCATTTACATTCAGGGTAACTATTGAAAGGTATGAATATAGTGCCATTTTATTGCCTGTAAGGTGACTGTTAACTGTATGTTGTCTGTGTTCCTTTCTGATCTATGCTGCTTTTAGGCTCTCTCTTTGCTTAGAGGACCCCTCTCAATATTTCTTGGAAGGCTGGTTTCGTGTTTGCAAATTCCTTTAGTTTTTGTTTGTTCTGGAAGCTTTTTACCTCTCCTTCTATTTTCAATGATAGCCTAGCTGGATATAGTATTCTTGGCTGCATATTTTTCTCGTTTAGTGCTCTGAAGATATCATGGCAGTCCTTTCTGGCCTGCCAGGTCTCTGTGGATAGGTCTGTTGCCAGTCTAATATTTTTACCATTGTAGGTTACATATCTCTTCTCCCGAGCTGCTTTCAGGATTTTCTCTTTGTCTCTGAGACTCGTAATTTTTACTATTAGATGTCGGGGTGTTGACCTGGTATTATTGATTTTGAGAGGGGTTCTCTGTGCCTCCTGGATTTTGATGCCTGTTTCCTTTCCCACATTAGGGAAGTTCTCTGCTATTATTTGCTCCAATATACCTTCTGCCCCTCTCTCTCTTCTTCTTCTGGGATCCCAATTATTCTAATGTTGTTTTGTCTTATCATATCACTTATCTTTCGAATTCTGCCCTCGTGATCCTGTAGTTGTTTCTCCCTCTTTTTCTCAGCCTCTTTATTTTCCATCATTTGGTCTTCTATATCACTGATTCTCTCTTCTGCCGCATTTATCCTAGCAGTTAGTGCCCCCATTTTTGATTGCACTTCATCAATAGCCTTTTTGATTTCAACTTGGTTAGATTTTAGTTCTTTTATTTCTCCAGAAAGGGTTTCTCTAATAACTTCCACGCTTTTTTCAAGCCCAGCTAGTATCTTTAAAGTCATGATTCTGAACTCTAGGTCCGACATCGTACTAATGTCCGTATTGAGTAGGTCCCTGGCTGAGGGTACTACCTCTTGTTCTTTTTGCTGAGGTGATTTTTTTCGTCTTGTCATTTTGTCCAGAGGAGAATAGATGAATGAGAGAACAAAATGCTAACAGGTTTACAACGTCCCCAGCAAATATACTGTATAGAAATCAGAAAAGACCTGAAACCAGGGGAAAAGAAAGGGAAAGAAAGAAAAAAGAAAGAGAAAGAAAAAAAAGATAAAAACAGAACAATACAAAAAAAGCAGAACGTGATCAAATATGATCAGGCTAGTGCATAGATCAGTGCCACACACTAGATTTTGGGCGTATTTTGGTCTGTTAGAAAAAAGTGCCTCCTAAAATTTTAAAGGAAGAAAGACATATATGTACAAAATAAGGGTTGATACAATGAAGGGATGGAAGATGACTGTAAAGATGAAAATTATAAAAGATTTTATAAAAGGACTTGATAAGATAAGAAGTTGTTTGAAAAAAGAAAGATTTAAAAAAAAGAAAAGAAAAAAGGGAGAGAATGTGATCAGGCAGGGGACTAGAACAGAGCCATACACTAGTGATTTAGGGCATATTTTGATCTGTTAGAAGAAACTGTATCTCAAAATTTTAAAGAGAGAACAACTTATATATATATGCCAAAAATAAGGGTAACTACTATGAAGGGACAAAATATGACTCTAAAAATGAAAAATAAAAAATGTTTTTTTTTAGAAGAGATTAAGATGTTGGTTGAAAAATGGAAAAAGAAAAAAAAACTGTTAACAAAAATTAACTTTGATGAACTAATGAATCATGGTAAAAAAAAAGCCATGAATTCTACGTGCAGTATTCCCCTAGCGCTGGATTTCTCCCATTTTTCTTGATCGGTAAACTTGGTCTTGGCTTGTTGGTTGTTCGTGCCGATCTTCTGGGGGAGGGGCCTGTTGCTGTGGTTTCCAAATGTCTTTGCCAGAGGCTGAATTGCCCCGCCCTTGTAGGTTTGGGCTAAGCAACCTGCTCGGGTTTGATCTCAGGAGCTTTTGTTCCCTGCAAGCTCTCCGTACAGGCTTGGAGGACCAGGCAAAAATGGTGGCCTCCCAATCTCCACCCAGAGGAGCCGAGAACTCAGGGCCCCGCTCCTCAGTGCGCCCACAGAGAAAAGCAGTCACTCCCTTTTCCCCGGTCTCCGGCCGCTCTCCTTGCTCCCTCGGCCTGTGACCGAGAGTTGCTATCTCTGGCACCCGACCCCGTGTGGAGTCTCCAAACCCAGCAGATCCCTGAGGTGTGTTCCCGCGCCGCTCCTCCCCGGGAAGGAAGGGGAGTCTCCCCGGATCTGCCGCCTGTTGGGTCCCTGCTGCAGGAGCAGTGGCCCGACTGGGCCGCGGATCACAGTTTATGGCCACCCCAAGCTGAGAGCCCGCGCCTCAGCTCCGTCTCTGCAGCCGGCTTCCCCGCTCCGATACCCGGGAGCTCTGCCGCACTTAGGCACCCCCGGTCTTTCTGTGACCCCCAAGGGTCCTGAGACCACACTGTCCCGGGAGGATTCCACCCCCTGCTTAGCCACTGCAGCGACGTCCCTCAGCGGAGGCGACTTCTAACAGTTCCGATTTTGTCCTCCGCGGCTCTAGCACTTGCTGGAAGCGGCCGGCGGAGGCCCCTCCCCCGCCATCTATCCTCCCGAATATCGCCTCGGATTCACTTCTCCACACGTCCTACCTTCCAGTAAGTGGTCGCTTCTCTGTTCAGATAGTTGTTGCTACTCTCCTCTTTGATCTCCTGTTGAGTTCGTAGGTGTTCAGAATGGTTTGATCCCTATTCAGCTGAATTCCTGAGACCAGACGAAATCTAGGTCTCCTACTCTTCCGCCATCTTGCTCCGCCCCCCTGTTTTTCTTTTCTTATTTGATTTCCTGCTTATCCCATTCATTATTTGTAGCATGTTGTTTAACGGCCATTTATTTGTGGTCTTTCCTGATTTTTCCTTGGCTTGTCTTCCAGTTTCATAGCATTGTATTCAGAAAAGATGCATGGTATGACTTTAACATTTTTGTATTTGTTCAGGCCTGTTTTGCGACCTGGTATGTAATCTATTCTGAAGAATGTCCCACGTACACTTAAAAAGAATGTGTATTCTGCTGCTTTAGGATGAAATGTTCTGAATATATCTGCTAAGCCCAACTGGTCCAGTGTGTCACTCAAAGCCATTGTGTCCTTGTTTATTTTTTGTTTAGATCATATGTCCATTGATATAAGTGGAGTGTTGAAGTCCTCTACTATTATTGTATTATTATCAATTAGTACTTTTATGTTTGCTTTTAATTGTTTTATATACTTGGTTGCTCCAATGTTTGGTGCATAAATATTTATAATTGGTATAATTTCTTGTCAGATTGTCCCCCTTTATGATATAATGGTTTTCTTTGTCTCTTGTTACAGCCTTTGTTTTAAAATCTACTTTGTCCAATGTATGTATTGCTACTCTGGCTTCCTTTGGCCATCCATTTCCATGATAAATTTTTCTCCATATCCTCCCTTACAAACTTCAGTTGTCTTTAGGTCTAAATTGAGTTTCATAAAATAAAATAAAAAGTAAAATAAGGTAAGATAAGATAATAAAATAAAGTAAAATAAGATAAGAAAAGATAATAAAATAAAATAAAATAAAGAGTTTCTTGTAGGAAGCTTAAAGATTTTTTTTTACCCATTCTGGCCCCCTATGTCTTTTGATTGTTGCAGTCAGTCCATTTACATTCAAATTAATTATTGATAAATATGTATTTGTAATATTTTATTACTCATTTTGTTACTGTTTCTGGAAATTTTCTCTGATCCTTTTTTCTCTTTTTCACTTTTGGTCTCTTCCAGTCAAAGAGTGCCTTTAAGGTATCTTAAAAAACTCCTTTAGTTTTTGTTTGTCTGGGAAACTCTTTATCTCTCCTTCTTTTCTGATAACCTTGCTGGATAGAATATTCTGGGCTTTAGATTTTTCCCATGCAGCACTTTGAATTTATCATGCCACTCCTTTCTGGTTTGCCAAGTTTCAGTTCACAAATCTCCAGCTAGCCTTATGGGTTTTCCCTTGTAAGTGATGAACTTCCCTTATCTTGGTGCCTTAAGATTTTTCTTTATCACTATATTTTGCAAATTTAACTACAATATGTCTTGGTGTTGGCCTGTTAGTTTTGATTTTGATGGGACTTCTCTCTGTCTCTTGGGTCTTGATGGTTTTTTTCCTTCCCCAGATTAGGAAACTTTCAGCTCGTATTTCTTCAAATAAAACTTCTGCCCCCCTTTTCTCTCTCTTCTACTTCTGGGACTCCTATAATACAAATGCTATTACATTTGATGTAGTCACTGAGTACCCTAAGTCTATTTCATGTTCCATATTTCTGCTTTCATTTTTTTTTTTTGTTCAACTTCACTACTTTCCATTGCTTTGTATTCTAGGTCACCAAATCATTCCTGTGTTTCCTCTGGCCTGCTGTTCTTTGTGTGTTTCTAATCTTTTTATTGGAATTTTCATCTCTATTTTTAAACTCTTTTATCTCTGTTGTAATGGTCTCACTGATGTCTTCTATTTGTTTTGCCTTAAGCCCAGTGTGTATCTTTATGATTATTACTTTAAATTCTCCATCAGGCATGTTATTTGTATCTGTTTTGCTTAGATCTTTGTCCATGGCCTTATTATTTCATTTGGGATAAATTCTTCCATCTTGGCATCTTATCTAAGTCTCTGCATTCTTCTCTGGGTTACAAAAGCCAGTTATGTCTCTTGTTCCTGGAAGTAATGGCCTTATGAAGAAGTCATGTAGTACCTAAGGCTTGACATTTTCGGAAGTGTCTCTGGTTTGTGCTGTTTATGCTCTGCTGTTGTGTTTTAGCTGCTCTGTTCTTCAGTGCAGTCATCTGCAGAGGCTCTCATTGCCTGCAGTGGGCAGTGTTTGGTCCCTGGCCTTAATGTGGTGAGTTTTAACTAGGTATGCTCTGATGTGCTTGTGAAAAGAGACCTGACACCACCTCCATCACAACTGAGGCCCTGCAGAACTTTTTGGCTGGAAGATGTGGTGTGGGCATGGGTTTGTGCTGATCGGAGAGAGGGGCTGGCCCACTACACTAGGACTGAGTGTGACTGAGATGGGAAGTCCTGCCAGAGCACAACGGTGTGGGGCTTGGTGTATGTGTTTTAGGCATCCTTTGTTGGTGCTCCTTAGCTTCCCACAGGTGGCTCTGTGTTTATGCTGAGGGGCAAAGGAGAGAAATGGTGCCATTCACGTTCTTTATTCCCAGAGAGGTGTCTCTATGAACACTGTCTCTCAAGGACATGTTACAAGAAGAGCAAATAATTTTCCCACTGTGTACTCCAGGTGCTTTTCAGGTCATTGTTTCCCCTAGGTTGTTGGCCTTCCTTCTCTCCGGGAACAGTGCAGTGTCCTATGGGGTCTATCCCAGCCAAGACCACTGACTTTTTTTTTTAAAGATTTTATTTATTTATTTGAGAGAGAATGAGAGATAGAGAGCACGAGAGGGAAGAGGGTCAGAGAGAGAAGCAGACTCCCTGCTGAGCAGGGAGCCCGATGTGGGACTTGATCCCGGGACTCCAGGATCATGACCTGAGCCGAAGGCAGTCGCTTAACCAACTGAGCCACCCAGGCGTCCAAGACCACTGACTTTTAAAACTCCAGGTTTTACACTCTGCTGGTTGCAAGAACTCAGGAAATTCAGCCCCCCTCATTTTCCAAGCCAATGTTTTGGGGGAACATTATCCTTGTGTGTTCCCATGTGTACCCCGCTCTCTCTTAGCCTTCTCTGTGACCATGGCTCCCTCCCTCCACAGCACCTGTGATCAGTTTCTCCTCTAAATTAGTGCTCCACACTTCCTACTTTCTTCAATGTGGACTTTTCTCTCCCTGTAGTTGTGATGTTGGCCTATCAGGCTTCAGGTAGATTTCTGGGGTATTCAGGATGATTTGATAATTACCTTGTTGTGTTTGTGGGATGAATTGAGCCTAGGGTCCTCCTACTCTGTTGTCATCTTCCTCTCCTCTACCAGGTGCTAAATATTAATATATACAGTAAACTGAATGTATCTCCAAAGGATTATGCTGAGTGAAGAAATTCAAACTCAAAGGGTTACATATTCTATAATTCTTTTTATATAAAATTCTTGAGATAACAAAAAGTATAGAAATGGAGAACATATTAGTAGTTACCAAAGGGTAAGGATGGGGATGTGGAGATAGGTAATGAAAGCTATAAAAAGGTAGTATGAGAGAGCCTCGTAATGCTGGAAATGTTCTGTGTGTTGACTGTGTCAGTGTGAATACCTTGGTTTTGATGTTATAGTATAATTATTTAAGATGTTGTCATTAGGGAAAACTGAGTATAGGACACACAGGATCTCCATGTATTATTATTTATAATTTTTTGTAAATCCACAATTATCTCAACAGTTCTAATTAAAAATATTCATACATCTATATACTGGCAACAAAAAATTGAAAAATGAAATAAATCTCATTTATGATAACATCCACAAATATAAAATATTTAGGGATACATTTGACAAAACATAGGCAAAGTCAATACTCAGACCATGACACAATACCCATACTCTTCCTGGGCAATATATACAGCAGGTCTTTGTCAGCCTGCTCAGGTCCTTAGATACAAGCATTCTTCTAGGTATCAGAGGAAGTAAACAGAGTTGATATTTCTGAGATCAGGATGATGCTTTTGTGGGACCTACCTTCATGAAACTTGTTCCTTCTAACTTATTCCTTTTCATTCCCCATGCATCCCTAGGTCTCTTTTTCATCAACATTGCATTTTTCTCTCATTCAAATCCCACTCTAAGGACCTTACAGCACATTCTGATGCTAAAACCCTGCCTTTATTTGTAAATATTATCCTCACTGGCATTTACCTTTGAAATCACCATACCCCAGAGCATGGTGTTCTGTATTTCATTCAATAAAGATTTTAAGTATCCTTCTCTGAGTCATGAACAACAGGGAAATGAAAATAAATGAAACATCTTTATCCTTTAGATGTTCACACTATTAAAATCGCAATAATTCATTTAAGAAGACTACAATCACAATATGCCTGATATATATGTCTCTGAAATTTGATGTGGCACTTAGGCAGGAAAGAGAAAATAAAACCCAGAAATGGGACCTATTGACTACCGGCTTTGTGAAATACCATTTCTTCGAGGAATCTCAGAAAAAATGTTTCTAGCTCAGTGGTATTATTTTACTTGTCATAGAAAGACACAAGGACAGGGTCTCTCCTAGGGTACCTGGCTGTGCAAAAGGTATGGATTCAATACAAAGAAATCATATTTGGCCCAGAAACCATCATCTTGCTTTTATTCTCCTTTATTGCATTTATTTTCATAATGGAGCCAAAAGATGTTAGGGGAGAACCTCCATAATATTTTCCATAGTGGGCTGCACAATTCTACGTTCCCATTAACAGTATATAAGAGTTCTAATTTTCCCACATTCCTCACCAAAACTAGTTATCTTTTTTTGTTGTTGATACTTTATTTTATTTATTTATTTATTTATTTATTTATTTATTTAATGTTATGTTATTTTATTTTATTTTATTATGTTATGTTAATCACCATACATTTCACCATTAGTTTTTGATGTAGTGTTCCATGATTCATTGTTTGCATATAACACCCAGTGCTCCATTCAGCACGTGCCCTCTTTAATACTCAACACCAGGTTAACCCGATATTTTATTTTTATAATAACCATCCTAACAAGTGTGAGGTGATATCAGACTAAGGTTATGATCTACATTTCCCTGATGATCAATTATATTGATTACATTTTCTTATACCTGGTGGCCATTGGTATGTATTCTAATATTTAATCAAATTGAAGTTGATTTGTGTGTGTGGTGTAAGATAGGGGTCCAATTTCATTCTGTTGTATGTGTATATCTAGTTTACACAGCATCATTTGTTGAAGATACTATGCTTTCACCACTGTGTTTTTTGGTATTTTTGTTGAAAATTAGCTGACCATACATGTGGGGTTTTTGTTTTTTGTTTTTGTTTTGCTATTTTTTTATGTTATCTTAATCACCACATATTACATCATTAGTTTTTGATGTAGTGTCCATGATTCATTGTTTGCATATAACACCAAATGCTCCATTTAATACATGCCTTCTTTAATACCCATTACCAGGCTAACCCATCCACCCATCCCCCTCCTTCTAGAACCCTCAGTTTGTTTCTCAGAATCCATAGCCTCTCATGGTTCATCTCTGCCTCCGATTTCCCCCCTTCATTTTTCCCTTCCTGCTATATTCTTCTTTTATTTTAACATATAATGTAAAATGTAATATAATTTAAAATATAATGTATTTGTTTCAGAGGTACAGATCAGTGATTCAACAGGCTTACACAGTTCACAGTGCTTACCATAGCACATACCCTCCCCAATGTCTAGCAACCAGCCACTCCATCCCTCCACCCCCCCCACCACTCCAGCAAACCTCAGTTTTTTTTTCCTGAGATTAAGAATTCCTTATATCAGTGAGATCATATGATACATGTCTTTCTCTGATTGACTTCTTTCGCTCAGCATAATACCCTCCAGTTCCATCCATGTTGTTGCAAATGGGAAGATTCCATTCCTTTTGATGTCTGCATAATATTCCATTGTATATATATACCACTTCTTCTTTATCCATTCCTCTGTCAGTGGACATCTTGGCTCTTTCCATAGTTTGGCTATTGTGGACATTGCTGCTATAAACATCAGGGGACAAGTACCCCGTAGGATCCCTACATTTGTATCTTTGTGGTAAATACCCAATATTGCAATTGGTGGGTCATATGGTAGCTTTATTTTCAACTTTTGAGGAACCTCCACACTGTTTTCCAGATTGGCTGTACCAGCTTGCATTCCCACCAACAGTGTAGGATGGTTTCCCTTTCTCTGCATCCCTGCCAAATCTGTCGTTTCCTGACTTGTTAATTTTAGCCATTCTGACTGGTGTGAGGTGGTATCTCATGGAGATTTTGATTTGGGTTTCCCTGATGCCGAGCGATGTTGAACACTTTTTCATGTGCCTGTTGGCTATTTGGATGTCTTCTTTGCAGAAATGTTTGTTCATGTCTTCTGCCCATTTCTTCATTGGATCATTTGTTCTTTGGGTGTTGAATTTGATCAGTTCTTAATAGATTTTGGATACTAGCCCTTTATCTGATATGTCATTTGCAAATATCTTCTCCCATTCTGTCGGTTGTCTTTTGGTTTTGTGGACTGTTTCTTTTGCTGTGCAAAAGCATTTTTATTTTGATGAATTCCCAATAGTTCATTTTTGCCCTTGCTTCCCTTGCCTTTGGCAAAGTTTCTAGGAAGAAGTTGCTGTGGCTGAAGTCGAAGAGGTTGCTGCCTCTGTTCTCCTTTAGGATTTTGATGGACTCCTGTCTCACATTTAGGTCTTTCAAACATTTTGAGTCTTTTTGTATGTGCTGTAAGGAAATGGTCCAGTTCCATTTTTCTGCATGTGGCTGTCCAATTTTCCCAACACCATTTGTTGAAGGGACTGTCTTTTTTCCATTGGACATTCTTTCCTGCTTTGTCAAAGATTAGTTGGCCATAGAGTTGAGGGTCCATTTCTGGGCTCTCTATTCTGTTCCATTGATCTATGTGTCTGTTTTTGTGCCAATACCATACTGTCTTGATGATGACAGCTTTGTAATAGAGCTTGAAGTCTGGAATTGTGATGCCACCAGCTTTGCTTTTCTTTTTCAACATTCCTGTGGCTATTTGGGGTCCTTTCTGGTTCCAAAAAAAAAAATTTAGGAGTATTTGTTCCACTTTTTTGAAAAAAAAAGGGGATGGTATTTTGATAGGGATTGCATTGAATATGTAGATTGCTCTAGGTAGCATAGAATCTTTACAATATTTGTTCTTCCAATCCAGGATCATGGAATGCTTTTCCATTTCTTTGTGTCTTCCTCAATTTCTTTCATGAGTATTTTATAGTGTTCTGAGTACAGATTCTTTGCCTCTTTGGTTAGATTTATTCCTAGGTATCTTATGGTTTGGGGTGCAATTGTAAATGGGATTGACTCCTTAATTTCTCTTTCTTCTGTCTTGTTGTTGGTGTATACGAATGCCACTGATTTCTGTGCATTGATTTTATATACTGCCACTTTACTGAAATCCTGTATGAGTTCTAACAGTTTTGGGGTGGAATCTTTTGGGTTTTCCACAGAAAGTATCATATCATCTGCAAACAGTGAGAGTTTGACTTCTTCTTTGACAATTCAGATGACTTTTATTTCTTTTTGTTTTCTGATTGCTGTGGCTAGGACTTCTAATACTATGTTGAATAGCAGTGGTCATAGTGGACATCCCTGCCATGTTCCTGACCTGAGGGGGAAAGCTCTCAGTTTTTCCCCATTGAGAATGTTATTTGCTGTGGGTTTATCATAGATGTCTTTTATGATATTGAGGTATGTACCCTCTATCCTTGTACTCTGAAGAGTTTTGATCAAGAAAGGATGCTGTACTTTGTCAAATGATTTTTCTTCATCTATTGAGAGGATCATATGTTCCTTTGTTCTTTCTTTATTAATGTATCATATCACAATGATTGACTTGCGGATGTTGAACCAACCTTGCAGCCTAGGGATAAATCCCTCTAGATCGTGGTGAATAATCCTTTTAGTGTACTCTTGGATCCTATTGGCTAGTAGTTTGGTGAGACTTTTTGCATCCATGTTCATCAAGGATATTCGTCTGTAATTCTCCTTTTTGATGGGGTCTTTGTCTGGTTGTGGGATCAAGGTAATGGTGGCCTCTGAAAACGAGTTTGGAAGTTTTCCTTCCATTTCTATTTTTTGGAACATTTTCAGGAGAATTGGTATTAATTCTTCTTTAAATGTTTGGCTGAATTTCCCTGGGAGGCCATCTGGCCCTGGGCTTATTTTTTGTTGGGAGATTTTTGATGACTGTTTCAATTTCCTTAGTGATTATAGGTCTATTTAGGTTTTCTATTTCTTCCGAGTTCAGTGTTTGTAGTTGATACATATCCAGGAATGCATCCATTTCTTCCAGGTTATCTAATTTGCTGGCCTAGAGTTGCTTATAATATGTTCTTATAATTGTTTGTATTTGTTTGGTGTTGGTTGTGACCTCTCCTCTTTCATTCATGATTTTATTTATTTGGGTCCTTTCTCTTTTCTTTTCAATAAGTCTGGCCAGGGGTTTATCAATCTTGTTAATTCTTTCAAAGAACCAACTCTTAGTTTTGTTGATCTGTTCTACTGTTTTTTTGGTTTCTATTTCATTCATTTATGCTCTGATCTTTATGATTTCTCTTCTCCTGCTAGGTTTAGGCTTTATCTACTGTTCTTTCTCCAGCTCCTTTAGGTGTAGGGTTATGTTGTATATTTGAGACCTTTCTTGTTTCTTGAGAAAGGCTTCTATTGCTATATACTTTCCTCTTAGGACCGCCTTTGCTGCATCCCAAAGATTTTGAACAGTTGTGTTTTCATTTTCATTTGTTTCCATGAATATTTTTAATTCTTCTTTAATTTCCTGGTTGACCCATCCATTCTTTAGTAGGATGCTCTTTAGCTTCCATGTATTTGAGTTCTTTCCAACTTTCCTCTTTTGATTGAGTTCTAGTTTCAAAGCATTGCACTCCGAAAACACCCAGGGAATGATCCCAATCTTTTGGTACTGTTTGAGATCTGATTTGTGACCTAAGAAGTGATCTATTCTGGAGAATGTTCCATAGGTACTAGAGAAGAATGTGTATTCTGTTGCTTTGGGATGGAGTGTTCTGAATAGATCTGTGTAGTCCATTTGGTCCAGTGTACCATTTAAAGTCTTTTTTTCCTTGTTCATCTTTTGCTTAGATGATCTGTCCATTTCAGTCAAGGGGATGTTAAAGTCCCCCACTCTTATTGTATTGTTATCAATGTCTTTCTTTGCTTTTGTTATTGATTTATATAATTGGCTGCTCCCATGTTCGGGGCATAGATATTTACAATTGTTAGATCTTCTTTTTGGATAGACCCTTTAAGTAGGATATAGTGTCCTTCCTCATCTCTTATTACAGTCTTTGGTTTAAAATCAATTTGTCTGATATAAGGATTGCCACCCCAGCTTTCTTTTGATGTCCATTAGCATGGTAAATGGTTTTCCACCCCCTCACTTTCAATGTGGGGGTGTCTTTGGGTCTCAAATGGGTCTCTTGCAGACAGCATATCAATGGGTTTTGTTTTTTTTTATCCAATCTGATAGCCTGTGTCTTTTAATTGGGACATTTAGCCCATTTACATTCAGGGTAACTATTGAAAGATATGAATTTAATGCCATTGTATTGCCTGTAAGGTGACTGTTACTGTATATTGTCTTTTTTCCTTTCTGATCTATCTTACTTTTAGGCTCTCTCTTTGTTTAGAGGATCCCTTTCATTATTTCTCACAGGGCTGGTTTCGTGTTTGTAAATTCCTTTAGTTTTTGTTTGTCCTGGAAGCTTTTTATCTCTCCTTCTATTTTCAATGACAGGCTAGCTGGATATAGTATTAAATTGGCTGCATATTTTTCTTATTTAGTGCTCTGAATATATCATGCCAGTCTTTTCTGGCCTGCCAGGTCTCTGTGGATAGGTCTATTGCCAATCTAATGTTTCTACCATTGTAGGTTACAAATCTCTTTTCCCAAGTTGCTTTCAGGATTTTCTCTTTGTCTCTGAGACTTATAAGTTTTACTATTAGATGTTGGGGTGTTGACCTATTTTTATTGAATTTGAGGGGTGTTCTCTGTACCTCCTGGATTTTGATGCCTGTTTCCTTCCCCAAATTAGGGAAGTTCTCTGCTATAATTTGCCCCAATATACCTTCTTCCCCTCTCACTCTTTCTTCTTCTGGGATCCCAACTTTTCTAATGTTGTTCCGTCTTATGGTATCACTTATCTCTCGAATTCTGCCCTCTTGATCCAGTAGTTGTTTATCTCTCTTTTTCTCTGCTCGTTTATTTTCCATCATTTGGTCTTCTATATCACTAAATCTCTCTTCTGCCTCATTTATCCTATCAGTTAGAGCCTCCATTTTTGATTGCACCTCAATGATAGCCTTTTTGATTTCAACTTGTTTAAATTTTAGTTCTTTTATTTCTCCAGAAAGGGTTTCTCTAGTATCTTCCATGCTTTTTTCAAGCCTAGCTAGTGTCTTTATAATCGTCATTTTGAACTCTATCTTGAACACCTTACTAATTCCATATTGATTAGCTCCCTGGCAGTTAGTACTGCCTCTTGTTCTTTTTTTTTTTTTTGAGTTGATTTTTTTCTGTCTTGTCATTTTGTCCGGAGGACAATAGATGACAGAACAAAATGGTACCAGGGCAACAACGACCTCAGAAAAATATACACTAAACAAATCAGAAGAGACTTGGAACCAGGGGAAAAGAAAGGGAAAGAAAGAAAAAAAGGAAAAGAGAAAAAGAAAAAGATTAAAAAAAAAGAATATGATCAAATATGATCAGGCTGTTGAATAGACCAGTGCCACACACTAGATTTTGGGCATATTTTGGTCTGTTAGAAGAAACTGCTTCCCAAAATTTTAAAGAAAGAAAAGCTTATATATGTACAAAAATAAGGGTGAATAGTATGAAGGGAGGGAATATGACTGTAAAGGTGAAAATTATAAAAGATTTTAGAAAAGGAATTGATAAGAAGTTGGTTGAAAAAAGAATGAAGAGGTTTTAAAAAAAAGAAAAAGGGAGAGAATGTGATCAGGAATGAGAATAGAATAAAGCCATACACTAGAGATTTAGGGTATATTTTGCTCTGTTAGGGGAAACGGTATCCCAAAATTTTAAAGAGAGAACAACTTATATATGTATATATACATATACACACATATATATATATATACACACATATATATATATATATGTATATATACATATACACACACACCAAAATATGTTTAACTACTATGAAGGGAAAGAATATGACTCTAAAAACGAAAAATAAAAAATCTTTTAAAATGGGATTGATAAGATGTTGGTTGAAAAAGGGAAAAAGTAAAATTCAAAAAAAAAGGAAAAGAAAATTAAAATATTAACTTTGAAAGAATGAAGAATCATGGTAAAAAAGCCATGAATTGTACATGCAGTATTCCCCTAGTGCTGGAGTTCTGCCGTTCTCATTGATGGGTAAACTTGGTCTTGGCTGGCTGTTCTTGCTGATATTCTGGGGTGGGGCCTGTTGCTGTGGTTCTCAAATGTCTTTGCCCAAGGCAGAATTGCCCTGTCCTTGCCGGTGGCTGTGCTAATTTGCCCAGGTTTGCTCTTGGTAGCTTTTGTTCCCTGGAAGCTTTCCATACAGCTTTGGAGGACGAGAGTGAAAATGGCAGCCTCCTAATCTCCACCCCGGAGGAGCCCAGAACTCGGGGCCCCACTGCTCAGTGCACCTCCAAAGAGAAGCAGTCAATCACTACCGTCTCCCCGGTCTCCAGCCACACTCCATGCCCGCCGGCCTGACACTCGACCCCATGTGGAGTCTCCAAACCCAGTAGATTCCTGCGGTGCGCTCCCGTGCCATTCCTCCCAGGGGAGGAAGGGGAGTCTCCCCCATCTGCCACCTCTTGGGTCCTTGCTGGAAGAGCAGTTGCCCAACTGTGCTGTGGACCACAGTTTATGGCAACCCTGAGCTGAGAACCCACTCCTTGGCTCTGTCCCTGCAGCCAGCTTCCCCACTCTGACACCTGGGAGCTCTGCTACACTCAGGCACCCCCAGTCTTCCTGTGACCCCAAGGGTCCTGAGACCACATTGTCCCAGCGAGGGTTCCACCCCCTGCTTAGCCACTGGAGCGACGTCCCTCAGTGGAGCAGACTTCTAAAAGTTCTGATTTTGTGCTCTGCTGCTTTATCACTTACCGGTAGCTGGCTGATGGATGCCCCCTGCCCCGCCATCTATCTTCCCGAATATCGCCTCAGGTTCACTTCTCCACACATTCTACCTTCAGAAAGTGGTTGCTTTTCTGTTCAGAGTTGCTGCTATTCTTTCCTTTGATCTCCTGTTCAGTTCGTTGGTGTTCAGAATGGTTTGGTTCCTATCTAGGTGAATTCCTGGGACCAGATGAAATTTAGTTCTCCTATTCCTCCGCCATCTCGCTCCTACCCCCTGGGGGGGTTATTTCCTAGTTTTTTTTTTATTCCATTCCATTGGTCTTTCTGTTTTTATTCCAGAAACATACTGTCTTAATATAGTTTTTTAATGTATTTTGAAGTTAGGAAGTATGATGTCTTCAGCATTGTTCTTTTCTTTCCCCAAAATTGTTTTGGTTATTCAGGGTCACCTGTGTTTCCATATGAATTTTAAGATTTTTTTTATTTCTGTAAAAATTGTTATTGGGATTTTGATAAAGATTGCATTGAATTTGTAGATCTCTTTGGATATTTTGTGCATTTTAACTATATTAATTCTTCCAACCCATAAACATGTGGTGTGTTTCCATTTATTTGTATCCCCTTTATTTTATTTCATCAGTGTTTTATAGTTTTAAGTGTACAAGTCTTTCACTTCCTTGTTTATTTCCAAATATTTTATCCCTTTTGATGTTATTGTAAATGGCATTGTTTTCTTAACTTCCTTTTTAGATAGCTCATTGTTCATGTATAGAACTATCATAGGATCCAAAAATCCCACTCTGGATTTATATCCAAAAGAATTGAAATCAAGATCTGGAAAAAATATTTGCATCCCCATATTCATTGCAGCATTATACACTATAACCAAGACATGAAAGTGAACAAAATTTTCATTATCAGATAAATGGATATAGAAAATGTGGTATATACATACTATAGAATATTAATGATCCTTGAAAAAAGGAAATCCTGCCATTTGTACCAACATGGGTGAATCTAGAAGACATTATTCTATGTGAAATGAGCTAGTCACAGATGGACAGATACCACATGATTCCAATTTTATAAGGTGTATAAGATAGTCAAACTCTTAGAAATTAAGAATAGAATGGTGGTTGCCAGGGACTGAGGGAAGGAAGGGTAAATGCGGAGTTGTTATTCAATGATTATAAAGTTTCAGTTGTACAAGATAAAAAAGTTCTAGAGACCTGCTCCATAGTACTTATAATTCACAATATGGTACTGAAAACTTTAAAGTATGTTAAGAGGATAAATCTCATGTTAAGTGTTCTTACCATACGTGTCTGCACAAACACAATGCACAAATCACAAAAGGACACATGGAAATTTTCGGAGGTAATGGATATGTTTAATATCTTGATCATGGTGATGTTATGGTTGTATGCATATGTCCCAAATCATCAAGATGTATACATTCCATGTGTGAATTTTTTTTATCATTACACCTCAAAAAGCTTATAAAGATGGTACAGAAGTTCTAACAAGTAAAAGAATATATGAATCTCAGAGCACTAAATGGCATTAAGGTCTATATAGGATAAAGAAAGAACTAAGTCCAACACCATCAACAATTACAAAACAAAACAAAAAACAATAAGAAATATTGGAAGAAATATTACAGAGGCATTGTTGCTTTCTCCATTAATCAACTGTTCTTAGTGAGTATAACAATAAAGAAGTAATAGTCAAATTATATGAATTTTTATGCTTCAAATTATACACACACAGAGTGAAATGTAGATAATTTGAAACTTGTTAATAATTAAACTAAAGCTAAGATTTCAATTTATAATCATTAAATTAAGAACATTTTTCATTCGTTAAATGTAGAATTGGTTTACATGATAATTTGTGATTCATATGTCTTGTAGCAAAATGGCATAATAATATAGAACATGGGTTAGTGGAGTTGAGCCATTACATTTGGAAAGCAGCTGACAACACTATCAAACACCATAAAATATTTCTCTTTTCCTCACTGACACTATCCCATAGAATTTATCTTACAATGAAATCAGTCAAAAATAAGGAAAATAACAATGCATACCCAGACACTCAATGGAACATCATTTAAAACAACCCTGAATAATTGGAAATAACCTATGTTTCTAACAACAGTGTATAATAATTAATTGAATAATGTTTTTTTCACTCATGAATCCACATGTTGTCTAGAAAAATAATTAGTGTTCTCTCACAGTCAGAAAAGAGCTAGTGAAATTACTGCTAGGTGAAAATCAGAATAGAAATTATACAGTGCTATAATTTCAACTACTGAACAAACATTTATTCATATGCAAAAAGGACTAACCAGGCACACAAACAATATTATAACATGCATTATGATTGTGGCATTGAAATTCATTTGATGGAGAAGATAGAATAATAGAAGGGGTTGAGAAGCAAGGGAAGAAAATCAGTCCTTAGACAATAAATGAGTAGAATGGAAATTGTTGCCAGGGAAACTGGTTACTAGGCTCCTGAAATAGCGTAAATGAGAGTTGATGAAATTCTAAACCAAGGCAGAGGCTGTGGGGATAAAGGGAAAGGAAATATTGAGGTTACTACTTTTTTTTTTAAAGAAAGACCATATCATAAAAAAAAAAATAGTTTTTTTCTTCAGGATAAAAAAGCAGAAAATAAATCTTAGATGGGCCTTCTGACTATTAGAATAGATTGAAATATTAGTTATTATTTGTTAATTACCTAATCAGTGCCAGGCAATTACCTCTTGTTTTCTTTTTATGTAGCCTATGTTGTTTCCATCAGCATCATCATTTTAAAGAGATGACTAAGATGGACAGTTAAGTGCCTTGTACCACATCACATAGCCAGTGAGTGGGAGATCTAGAATTCCTACCAGGTATCAGACACTACTTTGAACTACACGCCTAGTGCCTGGATAACGGAGGTGGGATATACAGACCTGACCAAGGTTGAAAGCCATCCTTTCTCTCTTTGATTCTTTTCAATTCTTTTGTTAACCATGTTGCTAGAATCCTTCATCTTCTTCATGCTTGTTACTTTGCTATTCTGGAGATTGAGGTTTGCAGCATTTGCCTTTCTGTAGAAGATGAAGAGTTAACAGGCTTACAGAGATGAAGGCTTATGATTTGCCTCCCAGATTAAAGGAAAAAAAGAGAAGGGAGACTAGGTTCACCCTTCAAGTAATTGTTGGGGATGGGTGAAGGGAGTTGAGGAATAAGGGAATAAGGGAATAAGGGAAGGTGATGGTGGATCTAAAGAAATATCCAAAGGAGGATCTGATCCCTCTCCCATCATGAGGGAAAAGCACCAGTCCTCAACCTCTTTGTGGTCCATACCTGAGTAGAGACTGATAGGAGGGAGAGAACTGGATGAATATGTTATTAGGCAAACTAAAGAAGAGCACAGAAAGCAGGGACCACACTGCAGTGAGTAATGTGTGATAAGCAGAGATGAAAAAAAATGGAAAGAAGCACTGCAGCCCACAAATCATTGCAAAGATGACTGTATGAAAATTCTCTAAAATCCAAAATGGTTGGATTACAGCCACGAGGTGATAATTTTTTTTATTTTCTATATTATTCAAAATTTGTAATAAAATTTATACTATTTATATAAAAATGAATTAAAACCCAGGGAACTTAGTTGTTCCATTTTGTCGGCTCTTCCTGGGACAAAATCATAGCATTTCCTTGGTCCCCATATGCACTCAGGACCTTACTTGTAATTTAAAGAGAAAAAGATAATTCAGAAAGACATTATACATTATAGGATGGTCAATCTCATCAACCTAGGTATTATCAAGTACATTTAAATTTAAAAGCTGAGTTATCAGTGTATAGCATTAATGTGTGTGTGTAGAAATGTACATCAGTGGACTCCTGGGGGGAGTTCCATACTTGTGGAAATGTATGTGAAGATAATTTGACAATGTGCAACAAAATATAATTATATTTCTTAACACACCATTCTCATTTCTAAAAGTATGTAGATTAAGTACTCAAAAATAAGAATAAATATCTTGGTGACTAATACTAGCAAAAATCCTAAAAGTTTCTCCATAAGAAATTTTTTAAAAATTCTATGCCTAATTAATATAACAGAATATTTAGTATTTCTTAAAGTGTATGAGATATTCATATGGAAATGTACTCTCAAGTGAAAATATCATAAAAACATATACATATATTACTCCATTATTATTTTTTCATAGGATACACAAGTACACCACCATTGAAATATATAAGCTGAATTGTGGTTATATAAAGAGAAACAGATTGATTTATTTTGCTTGGCATAATAGTCTCTAGCTCCATCTACATCATTGCAAATGGCAAAATTTCATGCTTTTTTATGGCTGAATAATATTCCATTGTATGTATGTATATATATATACTTTTTTATCCAATATCAGTTTATGGGCATTTGGGTTCTTTCCAGCATTTGGCTATTGTTGATAATGCTGCTATGAACATTGGGATGCATTTTATCCCATCAAATCAGTATTTTTGTATCCTTAAAAAAGAGAGAGGCAAAACAGAAAACAGACACTTAGGGGCCCCTGAGTGGCTCAGTCAGTTAAGCATTTGCCTTCTGCTCACGTCATGATCCCAGGGTCCTGGGATCAAGCTCCACAAATCAAGCTGCCTGCTCCACCAGGCAGCCTGCTTCTCCCTCTCCCATTGCCTGTTGCTCCCCCTGATTGTGCTCTCTCTTCTCTCTCTGGAAAATAAATAAATAAATAAAAATCTTTTAATAAATAAATAAATCCTTAAAAATAAAAAAAATAAAGGATGCTTATTATATTTTGCTTAAGGAACACTTGAAATAAAAAATAAAGAAAACTAGTCAGTAGAGTTGTATAATAATCAAAAATCATGTTCCTGTAGTTTTTTTTTTTTTGCAAAGTCTAGCAATATAGATAGCATCAATATTTGATATGTTAAACATGTAACAATGATGCATAAAACTTCCTAGGAATGCAGAGAGTAGTCAAATGGGAAGAATCAACACTATTTTTGTAATTTAAAGCAAAGATTCTTTACTAACATAAACAATTTACTTAAGTACTCCTTGCTCTGTGACTCAGAATTTGGGTCACAAAATAAATTATGTAAAATATGACATCATATACACAACACATGCAGGGGAGAGTACAAATGAAGTTCTTTTATAATGTGTTGAAGTTTAAGCAAACATCAAATTAATATAGAGTGCTATATGTTTAGGATGTTATATAAACCCTCATGGTAACCACAAACCAAAAGCCTATAATAGATACACAAAGAAATATAGAGAAAGGAATCTAAGCATAACACTAAAGGAAGACAACAATCAAAAGGGAAGATCACGGGGAGCCCGGGTGGCTCAATCGTTAAGCGTCTGCCTTTGGCTCAGGTCATGATCCCAGGGGCCTGGGATCAAGCCCCGCATTGGGCTCCCTGAGCAGGAAGCCCGCTTCTCCATCTCCCACTCCCCCTGCTTGTGTTCCCTCTCTCCCTGTATCTCTCTCTCTGTCAAATAAATAAATAAAATCTTAAAAAAAAAGGGAAGATCACAAAAGAGGAAGAAGAGAATAGAGAAAAAGTAGAAAAACAACCAGAAAACAATTATCAAAATGGTAATAAGTACATATTTACTAATAATTAATTTAAATGCAAATAGTCTAAATGCCTCAATTAAATGACAAAGTGACTGAGTGCACAAAAAACAAGACCCAATGATTTGTTGCCTACAAAAGACTTACATCAGATGTAAATATTCATACAGACTGACTGTGAAGGGATGGAAAAAAGATATTCCATACAAATTAAAGTGAAAAAAAAAAAGCCAGGGTAGTGATACTAATATGAGACAAAATAGACTTTAAAATAAAAACTGTTACAACAGACAAAGAAAGGCATTACATAATGATAAAAGGATTGATGCAACAAGAGAATATAACAACTGTAAATATCTATGCATCCAACATAGTAGGACCAAAATACATAAAGCAAATATCAACAGACATAAAAGGAGAAATTGACAGCAATACAATATTAGAGAACTTTAATACTCCATTTACATTAATGAATAGATAATCCAGACAGAAAATCAATAAGGAGACAGTGACTTTGAATGACACATTAAATCAGATGAACTTAACTGATATGTACAGAACATGCAAAAACAGAAGAATAAGAGACCCTGAACTATGGGAGACAAAGTGAGGGTTGCTGGAGGGGAGGTGGGAAGGATGGGGTAACTGGGTGATGGGCATTAAGGAGGGCACCTGAAGTAATGAGTCCTGGGTGTTACATGCAACTGATGAATCACTAAATTCTATCTCTGAAACTAAGAATACAGTATATGTTAATTAAATAGAATTTAAATAAAAATTTAATTTAAAAAACAGCAGAATATACATTCTTTTTAAGTGCCCAAGGAACATATCCTAGGATAGATTACATATTAAGTCACAAAACAAGTCTCAATAAATTTAAGAAGATTGAAATCATATCAAGCATCTTTTTCTGACCACATGGTGTGAAACTGAAAATCAATTATGAGGAAAAAAAAAACAAAACTAGAAAAGAAACCCTAAGACACATGGATGCTAAACAGCATGCTACTAAACAACAAATGGGCCAACGAAGAAACCAAAGACAAAATTTTAAAATATCTGGAGATTAATAAAAATGGAAAAACAATGGTTCAAAATATTTGAGACATAGCAAAAACAGTTGTAAAAGGGATGTTTATAGTGACATAGCCCTAACTCTAACAAGAAAGATATCAACTAAGCAATCTAACCTTACCCCTAAAGGAACTACAGAAAGAACAACAAAAAACCTAAAAGACTAAAATTAGCAGTAGGAAGGAAATAATAAAGATCAGAGTTGGAAATAAATGAAACAAAGACACACACACACACACACACACACATACACAGGAAAAGATCAACAAAACCAAGAGATGGTTCTTTGAAAAGATAAACTAAACTGATAAGTCATTAGCCAGACTCAGTAAAGGAAAAAATAGAGAGGACTCAAATAAAATCAGAAATGAAAGAGAAGTAACACCACCACAGAAATATAAATAATTAGAATTAAGGAGGGTATGTACTGTATGGAGCACTGGGAGTTATATGAACACAATGAAGCATGGATCATTACATCAAAAATTAATGATGTATTGTATGGTGACTAACATAACATAATAAAATAAAATTTAAAAAATTACTACCAAAAATATTGCAGGTCAACAGATTGGACAACCTAGAAAAAATAGATAAATTTCTAGAAACATACAATCTCCCAAACTGAATCGAGAAGAAATACAAAATTTGAGCAAACCAATTACTAGTAATGAAATTAAATCTGTAATTTAAAAAAATTTAAAAGAAAAACTATCAACACACAGAAGTCTAGGACATGATGGCTTCATAGGTGAATTGTCCAAAACATTTAAAGATACTTCTCAAAATATTCCAAAAGAAGGAGGAGACAGAGAAGGAGGAGAAGGAGGGAAATATTCCAAATTCACTTTATGAGTCAGCATTATGCTAATACCAAAATCAAACAAAAACTAAAAAAAGAAAACTGCAGGCCAATATACTGATGAACACAGTGCAAACATCTTCAACAAAATAGTAGTAAACCAATTCAACAATACATTAAAAAGATAATTCACCACAATCGGGTGGGATTTATTGTGGGGTAAAGGGATTGTTCAATATTAGCAAATCAATCAACATTATATACCACATTAACAATATGAAGGGTAAACACCATATAATAATATCAAAGGTACAAAAAAGAACATTTGGCAAAGTTTAACATCTATTCATGACAGAACTCTCAACAAAGGAGGTTTAGAAGGAATATGCCTCAATATTATAAAGGCACATATGGCAAACCCACAGCTAATATCTTATTCAATGATGAAAAACTGAAAACTTTCTTTCTAAGATCAGGAATGAGACAAAGATGTGCACTCTCACCACTTTTATTCATCATAGTAATAGAAGTCCCTACTGCATTAATCAGACAAGAAAAAAGGCATCCAAATTAGTAAGGAAGAAGTAAAACTTACTATTTGCAAATGACACTACATATAGAAAATACTAGAGACCCCACTAAAAATTATTAGAACTAATAAATAAATTTTGCAAATTTACAAGATGCAAAATTAATATAGAGAAATCGGATGCATTCCTATACACTAATTACAAAGTAGCAGAAGGAGAAATTAAGAAAACAATCCCACTTATAAATGCATCAAAAATAATAAAATAACTAGGAATAAATTTTACCAAGGAAGTGAACAATCTGTACTCTCAAAAATGTAGGATACTGACGAACATATAGATGACAGAGATAAAAAAGAAAAAGATATATCATGTTTATGAATTGGGATAATTAATATTGTTAAAATGTGCATACTATCCAAAGTAATCGACATGGCAACACAAACCCTCTGAAAATACCAATAGTATTTTTTTACAGAACTAGATCAAATAATACTAAAACTTGTATGAAACAACAAAAGATCTCAAATAGCCAAAGAAATCTTGAGAAAGAACAAAGATGGAGGTATCATAAGATCACATTTAAGTTATACTACAAAACTATAGGAATCAAAACTTTATGGTACTGGCACAAAAATAGACACATATATCAATGGAACAGAATAAAGCCCAGAAATAAATCCACTTTATATAGTTAAATAACCTATCACAAAGGAGACAAGAATATACAGTGGGAAAAAAACTGTCTGTTCAATAGATGGTGTTGGGAAAACTAGACAACTCCATGCAAAAGAATGAAATTGGATCACTTTCTCACACCACACACAAAAATAAACTCAAATGGATTAATACCTAAATGTAAGACCCAAAAGCACAAAACTCCTTAAAAAAACAGGCAGCAATCTCCTGGGCATTGGAGTTAGCATCCTTTTTCTGTATATTTCTCCTCAGGCAAGAGAAACAAAAGAAAAAATAAACAATTGGAATTACATCAAATTAAAACCCTTTTGAACAACAAAGGAAACCATCTACAAAGTGAAAGACAACCTACTAGATGGAAGAAATTTGCAAATGATATATCTGATAAGGGGTTAATTTCCAAAATATATAAAAAGCTACAACTCAACATCAAAAATCCAATTATAAAATGGGCAGAGGATCTGAATAGACGTTTTTCCAAAGATATAGAGCTGTCCAAAAGACACAAGAAAAGATGCTGAACATTACTTATCATCAGGGAAATGCTTATCAAAACCACAATGAGAAATCACCTCATACCAATCAGAATGGCTAGTATCAAAAAGACAAGATATAAAGAGTGTTGGCAAGGATGTAATGTAAAGGGAACCCTTGTGTGCTGTGGGTGATAATGCAAATTGGTGCAGCCACTTTGGAAAACAGTATGGAGGACCTTCAAAAAATTAAAAATAAAGAGGGTACGTATTGAATGGAGCACTGGGTGTTATACACAAAAAATGAATCATGGAACACTACATCAATCAATCAATCAATCAATCAATAAACAAAAAAACAAATAAATAATAAATAAATAAATAATTACTGTATAATCCAGTAATTTCACTGCTGGGTGTTTACCCAAAGAAAATGAAAACACTAATTCAAAAAGACACATGTGCCCCTTTGTTTATTGCAGCATTATTTACATTAGCCATGACGTGGAAGTAACCTAAATGTCCATCAATAGATGAATGAATAAACAAAATGTGATACACATATATAGAATAAGGAAAATGTGATATACACACACACAATAAAATATCACTCAGTCATAAAGAGAATATATATATTGTGATATATATATGTATAATGTGATATATAGATGAATGAAGAAAGAAAATGTGATATATATATACATACACACACACACAATAAAATAACACAATAAAATATCACTCAGTCATAAAAAGAATAAGCTCTTGCTATTTAGGACAACATGCATGGACCTAGAGGCTATTATGCCGAGTGAAATAAGTCAGACAGAAAAAGGCAAATTCCAAATGATTTCAATTATATGTGGAATCTAAACAAACAAAAACAGAAATAGATTCATAGAAACAGAGAACAAACTGGTGGCTGCCAGAGGGGAGGTGGAAGGGACTATGGGCAAAATAGGGGATAAAGTTATGAAATAAATAAATCATGAGAGTTGAAGTATGTTATAAGGAATAACATTGTAGTAACAATATGGTGTTTGTAACTACACTTACTGTGATGAGAATAGGGTACTGTATAGAATTTGTGAACCAATATGTTGTATATCTGAAACTAATACATTGTATGTCAACTATACTTCAATAAAAAAAGAGAGAACACAAGAGACTATGGACTCTGGGAAACAAATGGAGGGTTCTAGAGGGGAGAGGGGTGGGGAATGGCTTAGCCCTGTGATGGGTGTTAAGGAGGGCATGTATTGATTGGAGCACTGGGTGTTATATGCAAACAATGAATCATGGAACACTCCATCCAAAACTAATGATGTAATGTATGGTGATTAACATAACGTAATAAAATAAATAAATTTAAAAAAGAGAGAACACAGTGAGGGGGAGCGAACCCTGAATGTGAATGTTGGTGTTCTTTGATTAAATTTCAATTCCAAAACAAATTGTGAGAACTAAAGCCTCCGGATTTTGCATTCCACCTGGAAAATAAAACCAAATTTAAGAACAGGGAGAAAATTGCCTTCTCAGGAGCCTCTAGGCTTTTTAAGAATTCAAATTTATACTATATATTTATTAATTTTGTTTCTTTATATTGGGATAGAAATATAAAGAACAGGTTTCAGATAGTGGAGCAAGATGGTGGAGGAGTAGGAGACTTGGATTTCGTCTGGTCTCAGGAATTCAGCTGAATAGGGATCAAACCATTCTGAACACCTACGAACTCAACAGGAGATCGAAGAAGAGAGTAGCAACAACTCTCTGAACAGAAAAGCGACCACTTTCTGGAAGGTAGGACGTGCAGAGAAGTGAATCCGAGGCGATATTCGGGAGGATAGACAGCGGGGGAGGGGGCCTCTGTCGGCTGCTTCTGGCAAGTGATAGAGCCGCCGAGCACAAAATCAGAACTTTGAGAAGTCAGCTCCACGGAGGGACATCACGTCAGTGGCTAAGCGGGGGGTGGACCCCTCGCGGGAGTGTGGTCTCAGGATCCTCCGGGTCACAGAAAGACCAGGGGGTGCCTGAGTGTGGCAGAGCTCTCAGGTATCTGAGAAGGGAAGCCGGCTGCAGAGATGGAGCAGAGGCATGGGCTCTCAGCTCAGGGTTGCCATAAACTGTGATCCGCGGCACAGTCGGGCCACTGCTCCTCCAGCAGGGACCCAAAAAGCAGCAGATCCAGGGAGATTCCCCTACCTCCACCGGGAGGAGCGGCACAGGAGCGCACCTCAGGGATCTGCTGGGTTTGGAGACTCCACACGGAGTCAGGTGCCAGAGATAGAATCACTCAGTCACAGGTCGGATGAGCACATAGTGGCCAGAGACCGGGGAGACAGGAGTGATTGATGGCTTTTCTCTGGGGGCGCACTGTGGAGCAGGGCCCCGAGTTCTCAGCAACTCCAGGGCAGAGATTGGGAGGCTGCCATTTTCACTCTTGTCGTCCAAAGCTGTACTGAAAGCTTGCAGGGAAAAAAAGATCCCGAGAGCAAACCCGAGCAGATGACAACCCAGACTGGCAAGGGCGGGGCAATTCCAACTCCGGCAAAGACATTTGGGAACCACAGCAACAGGTCCCTCCCCCAGAATATCAGCAGGAACAGCCAGCCAAGACCAAGATCATTGATTAATGAGAACAGCAGAACTCCAGTGCTAGGGCAACACTGCACATAGAATTTATGGCTTTATTACCATGATTCTTTAGTCTTTCAAAGTTAATTTTTTAACTCTTTTTTTTTTAATTTTTCTTTTTCCCTTTTTCAACTAATATCTTATCAAACACTTTTTTTAAAAAAACATTTTTATTTTTCATTTTTAGAGTCATATTCTAACCCTTCATAGTAGTTACCCTTATTTTGGGCATATATATGTGTGTATATATATACACACATATATATATGTAAATTTTAAAGAGAGAACAACTCTCTCTTTAAAATTTTCTGATACAGTTTCTTCTAACAGATTAAAATATACCCTAATTCTCTAGTGTATGACTTTGTTCTAGTCTCCTGCCTGATCACATTCTCTCCGCCTTTTCTTTCTTTCTTTTTTTTTAAATCCTCTTCTCTCTTTTTTCAAACACCTTCTTATCAATTCCTTTTCTAAAATTTTTATAATTTTCATCTTTACAATCATATTCCATCCCTTCATCGTATCAACCCTTACTAGGTACATATATGTCTTTCTTTCTTTAAAATATTGGGAGGCACTTTTTTCTAACAGACCAAAATACACCCAAAATCTAGTGTGTGGCACTGATCTATGCACTAGCCTGATCATATTTGATCATATTCTGTTTGTTTCGTTCTGTTTCTCTTTGTTTTTATCTTTTTCTTTTCTTTTTTTTCTCTTTCTTTTTTCTTTCTTTCCCTTTCTTTTCCCCTGGTTTCAGGTCTTTTCTGATTTGTTTAGAGTATATTTTCTGGGGACATTGTTACCCTGTAAGCATTTTGTTCTCTCATTCATCTATTTTCCTCTGGACAAAATGACAAGACGGAAAAAATCACCTCAAGAAAAAGAACAAGAGGTAGTACCGTCTGCCAGGGACCTACTCAATACGGACATTAGTACGATGTCGGACCTAGAGTTCAGAATCATAATTTTAAAGATACTAGCTGGGCTTGAAAAAAGCATGGAAATTATTAGAGAACGCTTTCTGGAGAAATAAAAGAACTAAAATCTAACAAAGTCGAAATCAAAAAGGCTGTTAATGAGGTGCAATAAAAAATGGGGGCACTAACAGCTAGGATAAATGAGGCAGAAGACAGAATCAGTGATATAGAAGACCAAATGATGGATAATAAAGAAGCTGAGAAAAAGAGAGATAAACAACTACTGGATCATGAGGGCAGAATTCAAGAGATAAGCGATACCATAAGATGAAACAACATTAGAATAATTGGGATCCCAGAAGAAGAAGAAAGAGAGAGAGGGACAGAAGGTATATTGGAGCAAATTATAACAGAGAAGTTCCCGAAAGTGGGGAAGGAAACAGGCATCAAAATCCAGGGGGCACAGAGAAACCCTCTCAAAATCAATAAAAATAGGTCAACACCCCAACATCTAATAGTAAAATTTATGAGTCTCGGAGACAAAGAGAATATCCTGAAAGCAGCTTGGGAAAGAGATATGTAACCTATAATGGTAGAAACATTAGATTGGCAATAGACCTATCCTCAGAGACCTGGCAGGACAGAAAGGACTGGCATGATATAGCCAGAGCACTGAAAGAGAAAAATATACGGCCAAGAATACTATATCCAGCTAGGCTGTCATTGAAAATAGAAGGAGAGATAAAGAGCTTCCAGGACAAACAAAAACTAAAGGAATTTGCAACCACAAAACCAGCCCTACAAGAAATATTGAAAGGCGTTCTCTAAGCAAAGGGAGAGACTAAAAACAGCATAGAACAGAAAGGAACACAGACAATATACAGTAACAGACAGCTTACAAGGCAATACAATGGCACTAAATTCCTATCTTTCAATAGTTACCCTGAATGTAAATGGGCTAAATGCCCGAATCAAAAGACATAGGCTATCAGATTGGATTAAAAAACAAGATCCACCGATATGCTGTCTGAAAAAGACCCATTTTAAAACCAAAGATATCCCCAGATTGAAAGTGAGGGGGTGAAAAGCCATTTACCATGCTATTGGACGCCAAAAGAAAGCTGGGATGGCAATCCTTGTATCAGACAAATTAGAGTTTAAACCAAAGACTGTAATAAGAGATGAGGAAGGACACTATATCCTACTTAAAGGGTCTATCCAACAAGAACATCTAACAATTGTAAATATCTATGCCCCTAACATGGGAGCAGCCAATTATATAAGCCAATTAATAACAAAAGCAAAGAAACACATTGACAACAATACAATAATAGTGGGGGACTTTAACACCTCCCTTACTAAAATGGACAGATAATTTCAGCAAAAGATCAAAAAAGGAAATAAAGACTTTAAATGAAACACTAGACCAAATGGACTTCACAGACATATTCAGAACATTCCATCCCAAAGCAACGGAATACACATTCTTCTCTAGTGCCCATGGAACATTCTCCAGAATAGATCACATCCTATTTCACAAATCAGGTCTCAACCACTACGAAAAGATTGGGATCATTCCCTGCATATTTTCAGACCACAATGCTTTGAAACTAGAACTCAATCACGAGAGGAAAGTCAGAAAGAACTCAAATACATGAAGGCTAAAGAGCATCCTACTAAAGAATGAATGGGTCAACCAGGAAATTAAAGAAGAATTAAAAAAATTCTTGGAAACCAATGAAAATGAAAACACAACTGTTCAAAATCTTTGAGATGCAGCAAAGGCTGTCCTGAGAGGAAAGTATATAGCAATACAAGCCTTTCTCAAGAAACAAGAAAGGTCTCAAATACACAACCTAACCCTACACCCAAAGGAGCTGGAGAAAAAAAAAAAAAACAGCAAATAAAGACTAAACCCAGCAGGAGAAGAGAAATAATAAAGATCAGAGCAGGAATCAATGAAATAAAAACCAAAGGAACAGTAGAACAGATCTACGAAACTAGGAGCTGGTTCTTTGAAAGAATTAACAAGATTGATAAACCCCTGGCCAGACTGATCAAAAAGAAAAGAGAAATGACCCAAATCAACAAAATCATGAATGAAAGAGGAGAGATCACAACGAACACCAAAGACATACAAACACTTATAAGAACATATTATGAGCAACTCTATGCCAGCAAATTAGATAACCTGGAAGAAATGGGTGCATTCCTAGAGATGTATCAACTACGAAAATTGAACCAGGAAGAAATAGAAAACCTGAACAGACCTATAACCACTAAGGAAATTGAAACAGTCATCAAAAATCTCCCAACATCAAAAGCCCAGGGCCAGATGGCTTCCCAAGAGAATTCTAAAAAACATTTAAATAAGAATTAATACCTATTCTCCTGAAGCTGTTCCAAAAAATAGAAATGGAAGGAAAACTTCCAAACTCGTTTTATGAGGCCAGCTTTACCTTGATCCGCAAGCCAGACAAAGACCCCATCATTAAGGAGAATTACAGACCAATATCCTTGATGAACATGGTTGCAAAAATTGTCACCAAAATCCTAGCCAATAGGATCCAACAGTACATTAAAGGGATTATTCACCACGACCAAGTGGGATGTATCCCTGGGCTTCAAGTTCGGTTCAACATCCACAAATCAATCAGTGTGATACAATACATTAACAAAAGAAAGAAATAGTATGATCCTCTCAGTAGATTCAGAAAAAGCATTTGACATAGTACAGCATCCTTTCTTGATCAAAACTCTTCAGAGTACAGGGATAGAGGATACATATCTCAATATCATAAAAGCCATCTATGAAAAGCCTACAGCAAATATCATTCTCAACGGGGAAAAACTGAGAGCTTTCCCCCTAAGGTCAGGAACGCGGCAGGGATATCCCTATTACCACTTCTATTCAACAGAGTATTAGAAATCCTAGCCACAGCAATCAGACAACATAAAGAAATCAAAGGCATCCAAATCGGCAAAGAAGTGAAACTCTCTTGGGCGCCTGGGTGGCTCAGATGGTTAAGCGTCTGCCTTTGGCTCAGGTCATGATCCCAGGGTCCTGGGATCGAGTCCCGCATCGGGCTCCCTGCTCCTTGGGAGCCTGCTTCTCCCTCTGCTTCTCTCTCTGTCTCTCTCTCTCTCTCTCCCTCTGTCTCTCATGAATAAATAAATAAAATCTTAAAAAAAAGAAGTGAAACTCTCACTGTTTGCAGATGATATGATACTTTATGTGGAAAACCCAAAAGACTCCACCCCAAAACTGCTAGAACTCATACAGGAATTCAGTAACGTGGCAGGATATAAAATCAATGCACAGAAATCAGTGGCATTCCTATACACCAACAATAAGACAGAAGAAAGAGAAATTAAGGAGTCAATCCCATTTACAATTGCACCCAAAACCATAAGATACCTCAGAATAAATCTAAACAAAGACACAATCAATGTAATCCCCATCAAAATACCATCCACTTTTTTCAAAGAAATGGAACAAATAACCCTAAAATTTTTATGGAACCAGAAAAGACCCCGAACAGCCAGAGGAATGTTGAAAAAGAAAAGCAAAGCTGGTGGCATCACAAATCCAAACTACCAGCTCTATTACAAACCTGCCATCATTAAGATATTATGGTACTGGCACAAAAACAGACACATAGATCAATGGAACAGAATCGAGAGCCCAGAAATGGACCCTCAACTCTATGGTCAACTAATATTTGACAAAGCAGGAGAGAATGTCCAATGGAAAAAAGAGAGTCTCTTCAACAAATGGTGTTGGGAAAACTGGACAGCCACATGCAGAAGAATGAAACTGGACCATTTCCTTACACCACACACAAAAATAGACTCCAAATGGTTGAAAGACCTAAATGTAAGACAGGAGTCCATCCAAATCCTAAAGTAGAACACAGGCAGCAACCTCTTCGACCTCAGCCACAGCAACTTCTTCCTAGAAACATTGTCAAAGGCAAGGGAAGCAAGGGCAAAAATGAACTATTGGGATTTCATCAAGATTAAAAGCTTTTGCACAGCAAAAGAAACAGTCCACAAAACCAAAAGACAACCGACAGAATGGGAGAAGATATTTGGAAATGACATATCAGATAAAGGGCTAGTATCCAAAATCTATAAAGAACCGATTCAACACCCAAGGAGCAAATAATCCAATCAAGAAATGGGCAGAAGACATGAACAGACATTCTTCCAAAGAAGACATCCAAATGGCCAACAGACACATGAAAAAGTGCTCAACATCCCTTGGCATCAGGGAGATCCAAATCAAAACCTCAATGAGATACCACCTCACACCAGTCAGAATGGCTAAAATTAACAAGTCAGGAAATGACAGATGTTGGCAGGGATGCAGAGAAAGGGGAACCCTCCTACACTGTTGGTGGGAATTCAAGCTGGTTCAACCACTCTGGCAAATATTATGGAGGTTCCTCAAAAAGTTGAAAATAGAGCCTCCATACGATCCAGTAATTGCACTACTGGGTATTTACTCCAAAGATACAAATGTAGGGATCTGAAGGGGTACGTGCACCCTGATGTTTATAGCAGCAATGTCCACAATAGCCAAACTGTGGAAAGAGCCAAGATGTCCATCAACAGATGAATGGATAAAGAAGAAGTGGTATATATATATAATGGAATATTACATAGCCATCAAAAGGAATGAGATCTTGCTATTTGAAACAACGTGGATGGAACTGGAGGGTGCTATGCTGAGTGAAATAAGTCAATCAGAGAAAGACATGTATCATATGACCTCACTGATAAGAGGAATTCTTAATTTCAGGAAACAAACTGAGGGTTGCTGGAGTGGGGGTGGGTTGGGAGAGATGGGGTGGCTGGGTGATAGACATTGAGGAGGGTATGTGCTATGGTGAGCGCTGTGAATTATTCAGGATTGTTGAATCACAGATCTGTACCTCTGAAACAAATAATGCAAATTATGTTAAGAAAAAAAGAGAAAACAGGAGGGGAAGAATGCAGGGGGTATATCGAAGTGGGAGAGGAACCATGAGAGATGATGGACTCTGAAAACCAAACTGAGGTTTCTAGAGGGAAGGAGTTTGGGGGAATGGGTTAACTTGGTGATGGGTAGTAAAGAGGGCACGTTCTGTGTGGAGCACTGGGTGTTATGCACAAACAATGAATCATGGAACACTACATCACAAACTAATGATGTAATGTATGGTGATTAACATAACAATAAAAACATTTAAAGAAAAGAACAGGTTTCTCTGTGGGGATTCAGCTTGGAAATTAGTTGGTGATGATTTATTTGAAAAACAAAAGTACCAGAGTGTTATGGCTCTAGTAGCACATCCATGGAAAGAAACTGCTTATCACAGGGACATATCTGAAAAGATGAAAATTAACAGGGTATGAGCCTAACCTAGATTAAGAATAATGTTTTTTCCTACCAGTCATACTGGAAAAAACTCATCATTCATGGAGCATTTGGCAGAATACACAGGAGGGTTTTCTTCAGTTGTGAACAATTAGCTTAGAATGAATGCTGATCTGACCCACCTGAATAATTTTAACCATTTAAGTAACTCAACTGAATTCCAGAGTATCTGAATCAAGAATGTAGAGAATGAATATTTAGTGGCTCTGTGAAGATAACATTCAAAATATCTGCGATTCAATACCAAATATACAAAGAAAGGAGAAATTTAACAAAATTGACCATAGAGAAGAGAGATTAAAAAATCAGTTGGCTTGAGACAATTTCAAGCAGCACAGTGACATATTGTATATACATGTTATTTGTGTTTCCCAGAAAAACTGAAAATGTAATGGTGAAAAATTTTCAAATTTTGGTAAAAGTGTAAATCCATACATTCAAAAAGCATAAGGAACCCAAGGACAAGAAACTTAAAAGAATACTATAACCATGTAGCTCATAATCAAAACACCCACACCCAATGGACAAAGAAAATTTAATACCAAACAAAGAAAAAAAAGACACATTACATACATAGGAAAAAGATAAGGATGACAGCATATACACTGTTAGAAACAGTGGAACAATATCTTTTTTTGGTCAACCATTTGAATATATTATATATGAATTAGAACAAATCATATCTAATTGTCACAACTAGCAAGAAAGGCCATGGTAGATGATTTTTGATATTTTCTTAAACTCTAAATGTCTAGATTCTTCCCAATTTTTTTAAATTATGGTATGTTAGTCACTGTACAGTATATCATTAGTTTTTGATATCTTTAAAGCACTAAACAAAGAAAAACCTATAAACAAATTTTAAACACAGTGAAAAAAAGCTTTCAAAAAGAGGTAAAATGAAGGCTTTTTTGGGGCATAGGAAAGTTGAATGATGGAAGTGATTTCATTTAATTTTCAAAGTAGGGAGCTGGAGTATTAGGCCCTCCACTGAAACAATAATTAAACTGGCAAAAACTGACAGAATCCACACTTTAGAATTTAACCAAAGACGTACAGCAATCAGGGGAGTACTTATTGAAGAAAGGGGATGCTAAATTGTGCTTATAGAGCATTATGACATATTTGCTTATCATTTACTACCCTCCATGAAGACAATATCCCTAGTGTGACTCACTGAGGGGAGAAATATGGACTTGTTATAGAAAAAAAAAAGTTGTGTGTTCTGACCTGTCAGAAAGTTACTTGACGGAGGAATGCAGAATCTCATTTGTTTTCCCCACCTCAGACTATAGTTGCTAGAAAGTGAAAAAATAAGCTACAATTTGGAGAAAATATTTTCAAATCTTATATTCGATAAATGTCTAGTAGACAGGACATATCAGGAACGACTCCAACTCAAAGACAAAACAATAGCATACTGGCTTCATGGAATGATTTTGAATTATACTCCCTTTATTCCACTATTTGTAAAATTTTGATTAAAAATATCATTAATTATTTTTTAAATGTTTGGTAGAATTCTCCAGTGAAACCTTGAGGTGTTGGGCTTCTCCGTGCTGCAAGATTTTTGATCCCTAATTCAACTTTCATTCTTGCTATTAGTCTAAGAAGATTTCCTATTTCTTGGATTCAAGATTCGTGGTTCAATCTTGGTAACTTGGGTGTTTTAGGAATTATCTGTTTGTTTGCTTTTTTTGTTTTTTTTCCAAGTTATCTGATTTGTTAGTATATGATTATTTATGGTAATCTGTTATCACACTGTAATTCTGTAGTTATCTGTTGTATTGTTTTCTCTTCCATTGTTCATTTTGGTTTTTGAAGCTTCTCTCTTTTTTTTTCTTAGTTAATGTATTTAAAGCATAGCCAATTTTGTTTATTTTTTGGAAAAACTGGTCATTACTTTTGATATTACGTTATTGTTTATTCTAGTCCTATTTTATTTATTTCTGATTTTTTTAAATTTCCTTCCTCTACTAACTTTCTTCTTTTTCTATTTCCTTGTAGTGTAGTGTTAAGTTGTTTATTTATTTTTTTTTAAGTAAGTAGGCTCCACTACCAGGGTGGAGCCTGGCACGGGGCTTGCATTCACAACCCTGAGATCAAGACATAAGCTGAGATCAAGAGTCAGACACTTAATGGACTGAGCCACCCAGGCACCCCTGAACTTTTTTTTTTTTAATACAGGTATTCCTAGCATAAATTTCACTCTAACATTTGCTTTCACTGCATCCCATAGATTTTGGAATATTGTGTTTTCTTTCTTTCTTTCTTTCTTTCTTTCTTTCTTTCTTTCTTTCTTTCCTTCTTTCTTTCTTTCTTTCTTTCTTCTTTCTTCTTTCTTTCTTTCTTTTCTTTCTTTTGTTTTTTTTTAAAGATTTTATTTATTTATTCATGAGAGACAGAGGGAGAGAGAGAGAGAGAGAGAGAGAGAGAGAAGCAGAGGGAGAAGCAGGCTCCCAAGGAGCAGGAAGCCTGATGCGGGACTCGATCCCAGAACCCTGGGATCATGACCTGAGCCAAAGGCAGACACTTAATGACTGAGCAACCCAGGCGCTCTTTCTTTCTTTTGTTTTGAGACATATTTTGATTTGCTATTTGATTTCTTTTTTTTTTCATGTTTTTATTTAAATTCCAGTTAGGTTATCTGGCTTGTTCAGTTGATAGATCAGGTGACTCTTGATCTCAGGGTTGTGAGTTCAAGTCCTAAGTTGGGTGTAGAGATTACTTAAAAATTGGAGCACCTAGATGGCTCAGTTGGTTAAGTATCTCCCTTAGGCTCAAGTCATGATCCCAGAGTCCTGGGATTGAGCCCAGTGTCTGGCCCCCTGCTCAGTGGGGAGTCTGTTTCTCCCTCTCCCTCTGAACATTCCCCTGCCTGTGCTCTCTCTCTCTCTCTCAAATGAATAAAAAATATTTAAAAAATAAAATAAAATCTTAAAAGGTAATAAATTCCAATTAGTTAACATACAGTGTAATATTAGTTTCAGGTGTAGAAATTAGTGATTCATCACTTACATACAACACCCAGTGTTCATTACTACAAGTGCACTCCTTAACCCATCCCCTCATCCACCTCTCCTCTGCTAACCACCAGTTATAGTTAAGAGTCTGTTTCCTGGGCGCCTGGGTGGCTCAGTCGTTAAGCGTCTGCCTTCAGCTCAGGTCATGGTCTCAGGGTCCTGGGATCGAGTCCCACATCGGACTCCCTGCTCCGCGGGAGGCCTGCTTCTCCCTCTCCCACTCCCCCTGCTTGTGTTCCTGCTCTCACTGTCTCTGTCAAATAAATAAATACAATCTTTAAAACAAACAAACAAACAAAAAAGAGTCTGTTTCCTGGTTTGCTTCTCTCTCTCTCTCACTTTGTTGTTCATATGTTCTTCCATTTTGTTTCTTAAATTTCACATGTGAGTGAAATCTAGTATTTTTTCTTTTCCTAACTTATTTCACTTAGCATAGTACTCTCTAGTTCTATCCACATTGTTGCAAATGACAAGATTTCATTCATTTTTATGGCTGGGTAATATTCCATATATATATATATATCTTCTTTATCCTAATTTGGCCAATTGCTTGTGCAGTAGTGTGTTTTTTTAATTATTTATGTATAAAATATTAATATTTATATTATAGATCCCAGCTTTATTATTGATCTTCAGTTTTGTACATTGTGGCTGGAAAATATACTTGGTATGATTTCAGTCTTCTTAAATTTGTAATAGTTATGTCTCTTTTTATGTGATTTAACCAGGGGATACTTCTCTGTGTACTTGTAGAAAATGTGTATTCTATTTTTCTTGGATGGAATGTTATATATATATCTTTTAGAACCATGTATTCTGAAGTAGGCTTCAAGGAAAAATGTTCTTGATGAAAAAAAAGTAACTTTAACTGAGGGTACACATTTAAAATAAAGCATATCAGAGGGGAGTTGGGTGGGGGGAATGGTGGAATAAGTGCTAGGATTAAGAGTACACTTATCTTGATGAACACTTAGTAGTATATGGAACTGTTGAATAACTATATTGCACACATGAAACTAGTATAACACTGTATGTTAACTATATTGAAATTGAAATAAAAAGCTTAATAAAAAATAAACAATAAATATAAATAAAAAATTTAAAAATCTCTGAAAAAAATGGGTAAAGGAGAGGGAGAATATAACAAGTGTTGACAAAGATGCAGCAAAACTGTAATCACTATAAACTGATGGTGGTAACAGAATAGGTTGCCAGTTCCTCAAAAAGGTACATGTTAATTAACATGATTGTGGTAGTGATTTCATAATGCATATGTATATCAAATCATCACATTGTACACTTTAAATCATACAATTTTATTCATAAAATTTACCTCTATAAAGCTGGGAAGCAGTTAAAAACAAAAGTAAACATAGAATGATCCATGAACTATGACTCGGTAATTCCACTGTTAGGTGTATACCACCCAAATTGAAAACAAGTACTCAACTACTTACACCTGAATAATTCTGTATCTTATAAAGTCTATAATTCAGCAAAATCATCATTCAAAAGTGAAGGGGAAATAAAGATTTTATCAGACAAAGAAAAACTGAAGGAATTCATGACCAGCAAACCTGCCTCGTAAATATTGTTAAATTAAATCTTCTTGGGGCAGGGACATTATTTATTGAGAAACTCTGATCTACATAAAAAGGGTGTCATGGGGGGGCGGAGCAAGATGGCAGAGGAGTAGGAGACCTAGATTTCGTCTGGTTTCAGGAATTCAGCTGAATAGGGATCAAACCATTCTGGACACCTACGAACTCAACAGGAGATCGAACAGGAGAGTAGCAACAACTCTCTGAACAGAGAAGCGACCACTTACTGGAAGGTAGGGCGTGCGGAGAAGTGAATCCGAGGCGATATTTGGGAGGATAGACGGTGGGGGAGGGGCCTCCACCGGCCGCTTCTGGCAAGTGATAGAGCCGCGGAGCACAAAATCGGACCTTTTAGAAGTTGGCTCCGCTGAGGGATGTCGCTGCAGTGGTTAAGCAGGGGATGGAATCCTCCCGGGACAGTGTGGTCTCAGGACGCTCGGGGTCACAGAAAGACCGGGGGTGCCTGAGTGCGGCAGAGCTCCCAGGTATCAGAGCGGGAAAGTCAGCTACAGAGATGGAGCCGAGGCACGGGCTCTCAGCTCGGGGTTGCCATAAACTGTGATCCGCGGCCCAGGCGGGCCACTGCTCCTCCAGCAGGGACCCAACAAGTGGCAGAGCAAGGGAGACTCCCCTTCCTTCCTAGGGAGGAGCGGCGCGGGAACGCACCGCATGGATCTGCTGGGTTTGGAGACTCCACACGGGGTCAGGTGACAGAGATAGAAACGCTCGGTCACAGGCAGGGTGAGCACGGAGTGCGGCCGGAGACCAGGGAGACAGGAGTGACTGCTTTTCTCTGGGGACACACTAAGGAGCGCGGCCCCGAGTTCTTAGCTCTTCCGGGTGGAGATTGGGAGGCCACCATTTTTGCCCTGGTCCTCCAAAGCTGTGCCGAGAGCTTGCAGGGAGAAAAAGCTCCTGAGAGCAAACCCGAGCAGCTTCCTTAGCCCGGACCGACAAGGGCGGGGCAATTCAACCTCCAGCAAAGACATTTGGAAACCACAGCAACAGGCCCCTCCCCCAAAAGATCAGCACGAACAGCCAGCAAGCCAAGACCAAGTTTACCAATCAAGGAGAACGGGAGAACTCCAGCGCTAGGGGAATACTGCACATAGAATTCATGGCTTTTTTTTTTACCATGATTCATTAGTTCATCAAAGTTAATTTTTGTTAACTGTATTTTTTTTTATTTTTCTTTTTCCCTTTTTCACCAACATCTTATCA
>NW_027397109.1:10366060-10368811 GCF_003265705.2 Callorhinus ursinus | reverse complement strand
CCTGCCTGATCACATTCTCTCCCTTTTTCCTTTTTTTTTCTTAAATCTTCTTTCTTTTTTCAAACAACTTCTTATCTTATCAAGTCCTTTTATAAAATCTTTTATAATTTTCATCTTTACAGTCATCTTCCATCCCTTCATTGTATCAACCCTTATTTTGTACATATATGTCTTTCTTCCTTTAAAATTTTAGGAGGCACTTTTTTCTAACAGACCAAAATACGCCCAAAATCTAGTGTGTGGCACTGATCTATGCACTAGCCTGATCATATTTGATCATATTCTGCTTTTTTTGTATTGTTCTGTTTTTGTTTTTATCTTTTTTTTTCTCTTTCTTTTTTCTTTCTTTCCCTTTCTTTTCCCCTGGTTTCAGGTCTTTTCTGATTTGTATACAGTATATTTGCTGGGGACGTTGTAAACCTGTTAGCATTTTGTTCTCTCATTCATCTATTCTCCTCTGGACAAAATGACAAGACGAAAAAAATCACCTCAGCAAAAAGAACAAGAGGTAGTACCGTGAGCCAGGGACCTACTCAATACGGACATTAGTACGATGTCGGACCTAGAGTTCAGAATCATGACTTTAAAGATACTAGCTGGGCTTGAAAAAAGCGTGGAAGTTATTGGAGAAACCCTTTCTGGAGAAATAAAAGAACTAAAATCTAACCAAGTCGAAATAAAAAAGGCTATTGATGAGGTGCAATCAAAAACGGGGGCACTAACTGCTAGGATAAATGAGGCAGAAGAGAGAATCAGTGATAATAGAAGACCAAATGATGGAAAATAAAGAGGCTGAGAAAAAGAGAGAGAAACAACTACAGGATCACGAGGGCAGAATTCGAGAGATAAGCGATATGATAAGACGAAACAACATTAGAATAATTGGGATCCCAGAAGAAGAAGAGAGAGAGGGGCAGAAGGTATATTGGAGCAAATAATAGCAGAGAACTTCCCTAATGTGAGGAAGGAAATAGGCATCAAAATCCAGGAGGCACAGAGAACCCCTCTCAAAATCAATAATAATAGGTCAACACCCTGACATCTAATAGTAAAACTTACGAGTCTCAGAGACAAAGAGAAAATCCTGAAAGCAGCTCGGGAGAAGAGATATGTAACCTACAATGTTGGAAACTTTAGATTGGCAGAGACCTATCCACAGAGACCTGGCAGGCCAGAAAGTACTGGCAAGATACCTTTAGAGCACTAAACGAGAAAAATATGCAGCCAAGAATACTATATCCAGCTAGTTTGTCATTGAAAATAAAAGGAGAGATAAAAAGCTTCCAGGACAAACAAAAACTAAAGGAATTTGCAAACACAAAACCAGCCCTCCAAGAAATATTGAAAGGGGTCCACTAAGCAAAGAGAGAGCCTAAAAGCAGCAAAGATCAGAAAGGAACACAGACAACATACAGTTAACAGTCACCTTACAGGCAATACAATGGCACTAAATTCATACCTTTCAATAGTTACCCTGAATGTAATGGGCTAAATGCCCCAATCAAAACACACAGGCTATCAGATTGGATTAAAAAGCAAGACCCATCAATATGCTGTCTGCAGGAGACTCATTTTAGACCCAGAGACACCCCCAGATTGAAAGTGAGGGGGTGGAAAACAATTTACCATGCTAATGGACGCCAAAAGAAAGCTGGCGTGGCAATCCTTATAACAGACAAAATAGATTTTAAAACAAAGACTGTAATAAGAGATGAGGAAGGACACTATATCCTACTTAAAGGGTCTATCCAACAAGAACATCTAACAATTGTAAATATCTATGCCCCGAACATGGGAGCAGCCAATTATATAAGGCAATTAATAACAAAACCAAAGAAACACATTGATAACAATACAATAATAGTGGGGGACTTTAACACCCCCTGACTGAAATGGAGAGATCATCTAAGCAAAAGATCAACAAGGAAATAAAGATTTTAAATGACACACTGGACCAAATGGACTTCACAGACATATTCAGAACATTCCATCCCAAAGCAACGGAATACATATTCTTCTCTAGTGCCCATGGAACATTCTCCAGAATTGATCACATCCTAGGTCACAGATCAGGTCTCAAGCAGTACCAAAAGATTGGGATCATTCCCTGCATATTTTCAGACCACAATGCTTTGAAACTAGAACTCAATCACAAGAGGAAAGTCGGAAAGAACTCAAATACATGGAGGGTAAAGAGCATCCTACTAAAGAATGCATGGGTCAACCAGGAAATTAAAGAAGAATTAAAAAAATTCATGGAAACCAATGAAAATGAAAACACAACTGTTCAAAATCTTTGGGATACAGCAAAGGCAGTCCTGAGAGGAAAGTATATAGCAATATAAGCCTTTCTCAAGAAACAAGAAAGGTCTCAAATACACAACCTAACCCTACACCTAAAGGAGCTGAAGAAAGAACAGCAAATAAAGCCTAAACCCAGCAGGAGAAGAGAAATCATAAAGATCAGAGCAGAAATCAATGAGCTAGAAACCAAAAGAACAATAGAACAGATCAACGAAACTAGGAGCTGGTTCTTTGAAAGAATTAACAAGATTGATAAACCCCTGGCCAGACTGATCAAAAAGAAAAGAGAAATGACCCAAATCAACAAAATCATGAATGAAAGAGGAGAGATCACAACGAACACCAAAGACATACAAACACTTATAAGAACATATTATGAGCAACTCTATGCCAGCAAGTTGATAACCTGGAAGAAATGGGTGCATTCCTAGAGATGTATCAACTACG
>NW_027397109.1:10234193-10365660 GCF_003265705.2 Callorhinus ursinus | reverse complement strand
TTCATGAGGCCACCATTACCTTGATCCCAAAACGAGACAAAGACCCCATCAAAAAGGAGAACTACAGACCAATATCCTTGATGAACATGGATGCAAAAATTCTCACCAAAATACTAGCCGATAGGATCCAACAGTACATTAAAAGGATTATTCACCACGACCAAGTGGGATTTATCCCTGAGCTTCCAGGCTGGTTCAACATCAGCAAATCAATCAACGTGATACAATACATTAACAAAAGAAAGAACAAGAATCATATGATCCTCTCAATAGATGCAGAAAAAGCATTTGACAAAGTACAGCATCCTTTCTTGATCAAAACTCTTCAGAGTAGAGGGTTAGAGGGTACATACCTCAATATCATAAAAGCCATCTATGAAAAACCTACAGCAAAAAACCTTCCCCATTCTCAATGGGGAAAGGCTGAGAGCTTTTCCCCTAAGGGCAGCAATGCGGCGGGGATGTCCACTCTCAACACTGCTATTCAACATAGTATTAGAAGTCCTAGCCACAGCAATCAGACAACAATAAGAAATCAAAGGCATCCAAACCGGCAAAGAGGAAGTCAAACTCTCACTCTTTGCAGATGATATGATACTGTACGTGGAAAACCCAAAAGATTCCACCCCAAAACTGCTAGAACTCATGCAGGAATTCAGTCAAGTAGCAGGCTAGAAAGTCAATGCACAGAAATCAGTGGCATTCCTATACACCAACAACAAAACAGAAGAGAGAAAAATCAAGGAGTCAATCCCATTTACAATTGCACCCAAAACCATTAGATACCTAGGAATAAATTTAACCAAAGAGTCAAAGTATCTGTACTCAGAAAACTATAAAATACTCATGAAAGAAATTGAAGAAGACACAAAGAAATGGAAAAACGTTCCATGCTCATGGATTGGGAGAACCAACATTGTGAAGATGTCAATGCTACCTAGAGCAATCTACACATTCAATGCAATTCCCATCAAAATACCATCCACTTTTTTCAAAGAAATGGAACAAATAATCCTAAAATTTGTATGGAACCAGAAGAGACCCTGAATAGCCAGAGGAATATTGAAAAAGAAAAGCAAAGCTGGCGGCATCACAATTCCGGACTTCCAGCTCTATTACAAAGCTGTCATCATTAAGACAGTATGGTACTGGCACAAAAACAGACACATAGATCAATGGAACAGAATCGAGAGCCCAGAAATGGACCCTCAACTCTATGGTCAACTTATCTTTGACAAAGCAGGAAAGAATGTCTAATGGAAAAAAGACAGTCTCTTCAACAAATGGTATTGGGAAAATTGGACAGCCACATGTAGAAGAATGAAACTGGACCATTTCCTTACACCACACACAAAAATAGACTCCAAATAGTTGAAAGACCTAAACATGAGACAGAAGTCCATCCAAATCCTAAAGGAGAACACAGGTAGCAACCTCTTCGACCTCAGCCGCAGCAACTTCTTCCTAGAAACATCGCCAAAGGCACGGGAAGCCAGGGCAAAATTGATCTATTGGGATTTCATCAAGATAAAAAGCTTTTGCACAGCAAAAAGAAACAGTCCACAAAATCAAGAGACAACCGACAGAATGGGAGAAAATATTTGCAAATGACATATCAGATAAAGGGCTAGTATCCAAAATCTATAAAGAACTTATCAAACTCAACACCCAAAGAACAAATTATCCAATCAAGAAATGGGCAGAAGACATGAACAGACATTGTTCCAAAGAAGACATCCAAATGGCCAACAGGCACATGAAAAAGTGCTCAATATCGCTCGGCATCAGCGAAATCCAAATCAAAACCTCCATGAGATACCACCTCACACCCGTCAGAATGGCTAAAATTAACAAGTCAGGAAATGACAGATGTTGGCGGGGATGTGGAGAAAGGGGAACCCTCCTACACTGTTGGTGAGAATGCAAGCTGGTGCAACCACTCTGGAAAACAGTATGGAGTTTCCTCAAACAGTTGAAATTAGAGCTACCATTCGATCCAGCAATTGCACTTCTGGGTATTTACCACAAAGATACAAATGTAGGGACCCGAAGGCGTATGTGCACCCCAATGTTTATAGCAGCAATATCCACAATAGCCAAACTGTTGAAAGAGCCAAGATGTCCATCGACAGATGAATGGATAAAGCAGAAGTGGTATATATACACAATGGAATATTATGCAGCCATCAAAAGGAATGAGATCTTGCCATTTGCAACGACGTGGATGGAACTGGAGGGTGTTATGCTGAGTGAAATAAGTCAATCAGAGAAAGACATGTATCATATAACCTCACTGATATGAGGAATTCTTAATCTCAGGAAACAAACTGAGTGTTATTGGAGTGGTTGGGGGTGGGAGGGATGGGGTGTCTGGGTGATAGACATTGGGGAGGGTATGTGCTACGGTGAGCGCTGTGATTTGTGCAAGACTGTTGAATCACAGATCTGTACTTCTGAAACAAATAATGCAACATATTTTAAGAAAAAAGAAAAAGGAGAAGATAACAGGAGAGGAAGAATGAAGGGGAGTAAGTCAGGGGGGAGACAACCATGAGAGATGATGGACTCTGAAAAACAAACTGAGGGTTCTAGAGGGGAGGGGGGGAGGGGGATGGGTTATCCTGGTGATGGGTATTAAAGAGGGCACATTCTGCATGGAGCACTGGGTGTTATGAACAAACAATGAATCATGGAACACTACATCAAAAACTAACGATGTAATATATGGTGATTAACATAACAATAAAATATTTTTTTAAAAAAGGGTGTCATAGGGCACCTGGATGGCTCATTTGGTTGTCTGCCTTTTGCTAAGGTCATGATCTCAGGGTCCTGGGATCGAGTCTCACATCAGGCTCTCTGCTCAGCTGGGAGTCGTCTTCTCCTTCTCACTCTCCTTCTGTGTTTTCCCTCCCTCCCTCTCTCAATTAAGTAAATAAATAAAATCTTTAAAAAAAGGTGTCATAGAAGGAATAAATGAAGGTAAAATAAAATCTTCTGTATTTCTTACCTTAAAAACAATTGTTTGCTTAAAATAATAACATTGCATTGAATGATCATATGATTTTTCTTCTTTTGCCTGTTGATTGCAATATATTACATTAATTCATTGATCATCAAATGCTGAAAAACCTTTCACAATTAAAATAAATATCACTAAATCATAGTGTATAATTCTTTTTATATTTTGTTTTGGAAATATTAGAACTAAAAATATAATTATTGATACTTTTAAATGCTGTATGAACTCATGAACAGAATAGAAATGTTGGAGAAAAAATGGTGAACTTGAATATAGATCAATAAAAACTATCCAATCTAGACAACAGAAAAAAAATAAGAAAGAGTCTCAGGGACCTATGGGAAAATAAACAAACCACTAAATATTTGTGATTGGGATCCCAAAGGAAGAGGAGAATGAGTGTAGGGCTGATCAATATCTGAGAAAATAATGTATGTATCCCTTTTAATTTTGGCAAACACATAACTGTACAGAGTTAAGAAGCTGAGCAAGCCCCCAGAAGGATAAATTCAAAAAGGCCCATGCCCAGTTACATTACAATACTTTTTTTTTGAAAATTAAATTAAAGATGAGGGAAAGGTTTTGAAAGCACTATGGTTTTTTTTTTATCTGAAAGCATGAAAGTTAAAAGGAAGGAGAATGACAGTTAAATATTCTTCAAGAATGAAGGTGAGATAAATACATTCCCAGAAGGCAGGTCTGAGAGAATCTGTCCCCAGATGTTTCAAAAGAAGTGGTTAAAGAAGTTACACAGACATAAAGTAAGTAAGTACAGAAGGAAATTTGGAACATCAGAAATTAAGAAAAAGCAGTTTATATACCATGGTCAAGTGGGATTTATTTCAGAATCTATTTCAAGGATTGTTCAAAATCTGCAGATCAATCAATGTGATGCACCACATTAACAAAATGAAAGACAAAAAATCATATGATCATTTCAATAGATGCAGAAAAAGTTTTTGACAAAATTCAATATCTACTTGTGATTGAATCTCTCACCAAAGTACATACAGAGAGAAAGCACCTCAACATAATAGATGCCATGTATGACAAATCTACAGCTAACATCATACTCAATGATGAAAAGCTGAAAACTTTTCCTCTAAGATTAGGAACAAGACAAGATGCCCACTATCACTACTTTTATTCAAACTTGAATTGAAAGTCTTAAACAGCAATTAGGCAATTTTTAAAAAGGGATCCAAATCAGAAAAGAAGTAGTAAATGAAAGAAGAATTAAAACTGCCATTATTTGAAAGTCTTAAACAGCAATTGGGCATTTTTTAAAAAAGGCATCCAAGTCAGAAAAGAAATAGTAAATGAAAAGAAGTAAAACTGTCACTATTTGCAGATGATATGATACTGTATATAGAAAACACTAGAGCCACTATGGCTATTAAAACTAATAAATACATTCAGGAAAACTATTAGAATAAATATATTCAGGAAAGTTGTAGGTTACAAAATCAATATACATAAATCTGTCACATTTCTATACACTAATAACAAACTATCGGAAAGAGAAATTAATAAACAACTCCACCTAGGGCAACAAAAGCAAAAACGAACAAATAGGACTACATCAAACTAAAAACCTTTTGAATAATAACAGAAACTATCAATGAAATGAAGTCAACCTACTAAAAGAAAGAAGATATTTGAAAATTTATATATATATATATATGAGGTTAACATCCAAAATATATAAAGAATTGATAAAAGTCAATATAAAAACTGAAATGGCAGAGGACCTAAATAGATATTTTTCTGAAGAAACATATAGATGGCCAATAGTCACATAAAAAGATGTTCAAAACCACTAAGCATTAGGTACATACAAATCAAAACCACAATGGGATATCATCTCGCAACTGTCAGAATAGGTATTATTCTGTATACACATAATGGAATATCACTGAGCCAAAAGAAAATAAAATATCACCATTTCTGACACCATAGATGGACCTATACGGTATTATGCTAAGTGAAATAAGACTAAGAAAGACAAATATAATATTATTTCACTTATATATGGAATCTAATAAACAAAACAAATGAATAAACAACAACAACAAAATGCAGACTCAAATACAGAGAACAAACATAGTTGACAGAGAGGAGTTGAGTGGAGAGATGAATGAAATAGGTAAAGGAGATAAAGAGGTACAATCTTTCAGTTATAAAATAAACAAGACAGGAGGATGACATATATATTATAGGGAATAGAGCCAATATTGTAATATGCAAAAGAATGAAACTGGACCACTTTCTTACACCATACCCAAAAATAAATTCAAAATGGAAGAAAGACCTAACTATGAGAGAGGACACCATCAAAATCCTAGAGGAAAACACAGACCATAACCACTTTGACATCAGCCATAGTAATTTCTTACTAGATATGTCTCCAGGGGCAAGAGAAACAGAAGCAAAAATGAACAATTGGGACTTCATCAAGATAAAGAGCTTTTGCACAGTGAAGGAAATAAACAAAACTAAAAGGCAAACTTCAAAATGTTAGAAGATATTTGCAAATGACATATCTGATAAAGGATATCTAAAATCTATAAAGAACTTATCAAATTCACCCCCAAAAAATAATCCAGTAAGGAATGGACAGAAGACATGAATAGACATTTTTCCAAAGAAGACATATAGATGGCTAACAGACACATGAAAATTTGCTCAATATTACTCATCATTAGGGAAATACAAACCAAAACTACAATGAGATATCACCTCACATCAGTCAAAATGTCTAAAATTAACAGCACAGGAAATGACAGGTATTGCCAACGATGCAGAGAAAGGGGAATCTTCTTACACAGTTGGGGATGCAAACTGGAGCAGTCACTCCAGAAAACAGTATGGAAGCTCCTCCAAAAGTTAAAAATAGAACACTGAGATCCAGCAATTGCACTATTAGGTATTTATGAAAAGGATATAAGAATACTGATTTGATGCTATTGTAAATGGAATCGTTTCTCTAAATTCTCTTTCTACAGTTGCACTGTTAGTGTATAAGAAGGCAACTGATTTCTGTGCCTTGACTTTGTATCCTGCCACATTAATGAATTGCTGTATGAGTTCTAGTAATTTGGGTGTGGAGTCTCTTGGATTTTCCACATAAAGTATCAAGTCATCAGCAATGAGAGAGAGTTTGACTTCTTTGCCAATTTGAAAAAGTTTTATTTCTTTTTGTTGTCTGACTGCTGTTGCTAGGACTTCTAGTACTAGGTTGAACAATAGTGGTGAGAGTGGGCATTCTTGTCGTGTTCCTGATCTTAAGGAAAAAAAAGCTCTCAGCTTTTCCCCATAGAGGATGACATTCGCTGTGGGTTTTCCATAGATGGATTTTATGAACTTGAGGAATGTTCTCTCTATCCTAATACTCTGAAGAGTTTTAAACAAGAAAGGATGCTGTATTTTGTCAAATGCTCTTAACGCATCAGTTGAGAGGACCATATGGTTCTTCTCTCTCCTCTTACTAATGTGTTCTATCACATTGATTGATTGGCGAATGTTGAACCACCCTTTCATCCCGGGGATAAATCCCACTTGGTCACAGTGGATGATTCTTTTTATTTATTTATTTATTTATTTATTTATTTATTTATTTATTTTTAAGATTTATTTATTTGACATAGAGAGACACAGCGAGAGAGGGAACACGAACAGGGGGAGTGGGAGAGGGAGAAGCAGGCTTCCTGTGGAGCAGGGAGCTAGATGCAGGACTAGATCCCAGGAACCTGGGATCATGACCTGAGCCGAAGGCAGATGCTTAACCAAATGAGCCACACAGGCACCCCAGGATGATCCTTTTAATGTATTGTTGGATCCTATTAGCTAGGATTTCGCAATCCATATTGATCAGGGATATCGGTCTGAAATTCTCCTTTTTGATGGGCTCTTTACCTGGGTTGGGGATTAATTCTGGCCTCATAGAATGAGTCTGGAAGCTTCCTTCTGTTTCTATTTTATGAAACAGCTTCAGGAGAATAGGTATTATCAATAGCACCAAAACCCATAAGATACCTCAGAATAAACCTAACCAAAGAGGTAAAGGATCTATACTCTAGGAACTACAGAACACTTATGAAAGAAATTGAAGAAGACACAAAAAGATGGAAAAACATTCCAAGCTCATGGATCAGAAGAATAAACATTGTTAAGATGTCTATTCTACCCAGAGCAATCTATACCTTCAATGCCACCCTGATCAAAATTCCAATGACATTTTTCAAAGTGCTGGAACAAACAATCCTAAAATTTGTATGGAATCAGAAAAGACCCCGAGTCACCAAGAAAATGTTGAAAAAGAAAAACAAAGCTGGGGGCATCATGTTGCCCAATTTCAAGCTATATTACAAAGCAGTGACCACCAAGACAGCATGGTACTGGCACAAACACAATGGAACAGAATAGAGAGCCCAAATATGGACCCTCAACACTATGGCCAACTAATCTTCAACAAAGCAGGAAAAAATATGCAATGGAAAAAAGACAGTCTCTTCAATAAATGGTGCTGGGAAAATTGAAAAGCCACATGCAGAAGAATGAAACTCGACCATTCTCTAACACACTACACAAAAACAAACTCAAAGTGGATGAAAGACCTCAAGGTGAGACAGGAATCCATCAAAATCCTAGAGGAGAATATAGGCAATAACCTCTTTGACATCGGCCACAGCAACTTCTTTCAAGATACATCTCCAAAAGCTAGTGAAACAAAAGCAAAAATGAATTTTGGGGACTTCATCAATATAAAAAGCTTCTGCACAGCAAAGGAAACAGTCAACAAAACAAAGAGGCAGCCCACAGAATGGGAGGAGATATTTGCAAATGACACTACAGATAAAAGGCTGGCATCTAAGATCTAGAAAGAACTTCTCAAACTCAACACCCAAAAAACAAATAATTAAGTCAAAACATGGGCAGAATACATGAACAGACACTTCTCCAAAGAAGACATACAAATGGCTAACAGACACATGAAAAAATGTTCATCATCTTTAGCCATCAGGGAAATTCAAATCAAAACCACATTGAGATACCATCTTATACCAGTTAGAATAGCAAAAACGGATAAGGCAAGAAACAACAAATGTTGGAGAGGTTGTAGAGAAAGGGGAATCCTCTTACATTGGTGAGAATGCAAGTTGGCACAGCCACTTTGGAAAACAGTGAGAAGTTTCCTCAAAAATTTAAAAATAGAGCTACCCTATGACCCAGCAATTGCACTCCTGGGTATTTATCCCAAAGACACAGATGTAGTGAAAAGAAGGGCCATATGCACCCCAATGTTCATAGCAGCAATGTCCACAATAGCAAAACTGTGGAAAGAGCCAAGATGCCCTTCAACAGAGGAATGGATAAATAAGATGTGGTCCATGTATACAATGGAATATTACTCAGCCATCAGAAAGGATGAATACCCAACTTTTACATCAACATGAATGGGACTGGAGGAGATTATGCTAAGCGATATAAGTCAAGCAGAGAAAGTCAATTATCATATGGTTTCACTTATTTGTGGAACATAAGGAATAGCATGGAGGACATTAGGAGAAGGAAGGGAAAAATTAAGGGAGGGAAATCAGAAGGGGAGATGAACCATGAGAGACTATGGACAATGAGGAACAAACAGGGTTTTAGAGTGGAGGGTGGTGGGGGCATGGGTTAGCCTGGTGATGGGTATTAAGGAGGGCACGTATTGCATGGAGCACTGGGTGTTATACGAAAACAATGGATCATGGATCACTACATCAAAAACTAATGATGTACTGTATGGTGACTAACATAACTTAATAAAATTAAAAAAAGAAGATGTGGGATGTATATGCAATGCATACTCACTCATAAAAAGAATGAGATTTTGCCATTTTCGGCAACATGGGTGGACTTAGATGGCATTATGTTAAGTGAATAAGTCAGACAAAGATAAATACACAGGATTTCACTTAATATGCAGACTGAAAAAATGAGTAAGCAATAAATATAAAAAAGCAGAAACAAATGGATAATTGTCAAAGAGGAGGGGTGGGGAATGGGCTAAATGAGTGAAGGGGAGTAAGAGGTACAGCTTTCCAGTTATAGAATTAATAACTCCCATAGATGAAATGTACAGCATAAGGAACACACCCAATGTAATTGTAACAGTGCTGTATGGTGACAGATGGTAGCTACACTTGTGATGAGCACAGCAGAACATATAGAGTTGTCAAAACACTATTGTACACCTGACACTAATGTGACATAGTGTTTCAAGTACACTTCAATAAAGAAAAATTTAGAACCCAGGCACTTTAGTGGCACAGTCAGTTAAGGCACCCACTTTTGGTTTCAGGTCAGGTCTTGATCTCAGGGTTGTGGGATCAAGCTTTGCATCAGGCTCCATGCTCAGCACTGAGCCAGCTTGAGGTTCTCTCTGCCCCCTTTTCCTCCCCCCATCTCTTCCTAAAATAAATAAAGAAATAAATATTTTAAAAATTAGAATCAAAAATGTAAAAATTGTCAGATTTGACACAACAGCAAGACTGCCCTACAGGTTGCCTAAAAAAAAAATCTCTTTAAATATAAAGACAACAATAAATTAAAAATAAACAGATAGAAAATACATATTATGCTAACACTAAGTAAAAGGAAGCTGTGTTGGTTATTCCAACACATTGGACAGAATAAATTTTAGAGCAAAGAACATTTCCGTAACATTTCATACATACAACAGGAAATATTCTTCAAGAAGACATAATAGTACTAAATATGCATATACTAAATATAGAGCTTCAACATAAATGAGTTTAAAACAGATAGCTCTGCAAGAAGAAATAAACGGAACTATAACTATAGTTGGCAATTTCAATGTTTCTCTCAATAATTGTTAGAACAAGTAGACAGAAAATGAGCAAGGGTATTAAAAAGTTATCATTATAAACCAAACTGACCTAATTGATATTGACATAGCATGCAACCCAATAATATCAGAATATACATTCTTTGTGGGTGCACATGTAACATCTGTGCAGGTAGACCATATTCTGGACCATAAAAAAAAAAAAACACCTTCAATATATTTAAAAGGATTCAAGAAAACAAAATGTGTTATTCTCTGACCATGAAGGAATTAAGAATCACAACTTAATGATCTCGGCAGTATCCCTAAATATTGAAAAACTAAATAACATATTTCTAAGTAACCCACAGGTCAAATAAAAAAAAATCAAAAGGAAGAAACACATCAAAATGTGTGGGGTGTTTATGAACAAGTTCTTAGGGGGGAAATGTATAGGATTAAAATACATTATAAATAAAAAGGTCTCAAATCAATACTTTCATCTTCCATGTTAAGAGAACCAGAAAAGGAAGAGCAAATTGTAACCTGAGTAAGTAGAAGAAAGGAAATAATAAATATCAAGACTAGAAACTGGAGAAACAATAGAGAATATCAGTAAAACAAAAAACTGATTCTTTGAAAAGATCAAATGTATTGAAAATTCCCTAACCAAACTGCTCAGAATCATGAGAGAAAATACAAATTACTAATATCAAGAATGAAGGAGGCAACAACAGTACAGTTTTAAAAAATATTAAAGGGGGATACCTGGCTCAGTCCACTAAATGCCCTACTCTTGAGTTCAGCTCAGGTAATGATCTTAGGGTCATGAGATTGAGCCCCATGCCCGGCTCTGCACTGGGCATGAAGTTTGCTTAAGATTCCCTTTGTCCCTCCCCTCCCTGTTCATGCTCTCTCTCTCAAAAAAAATAAAAATAAAAATAAAAATAAAGTGTTGAAGGGACATAAAAGAATATAATGAACAACTTTTTATTAATGAATTCCACAAATTAGTAATGGATAAATCTCTTGAATGGCACAAAAACCCCAACCTCACTCTTCTAATATATAATCTGAATATCTCTATATCTTTTAAATAAGCAGGATTTGAGTAAAAGCCCTTCTGACTAACAAAACTGTTAGAATCAAGAGGACTTTTAAAAGAAAAATCTCTGTTTTACCTAACATTTGAAAATTTATTTATGTAACTAACAATAGTAACTAAGTAAAAAAGTTAAAAACAAACAAAATCCAAATGATCTCAATAGTGAAGGAAAGCATAATACTTAACAGTGAAAAACTACATTATATCTTTGTAAAATTAGGAATGGTACAAGAATGTCTAATGTTACTCCTGGAGGTTCTAGCCAGTACAAAAGAACAAGAAAAGACATAGACCTCCAGACTAGACATAAAGAAGATATTATCTTTATTATCAAATGACAGGATCATTAATGTAGAAGAGCTGAGGGAATACACACACACACACACACACACACACACACACACACACACACACCCTATTACCTATCATACCTAAAATGGCAGGACATAAGATCACTATTTAAAAATCAATTTTATTTATTAATTAATTTTTTATTTTTTATTTTTTTAAGATTTTATTTATTTGACAGAGAGAGACACAGCAAGAGACAGAACACAAGCAAGGGGAGTGGGAGAGGGAGAAGCAGGCTTCCTGCAGAGCAGGGAGCCCAAAGTGGGGTTAGATTCCAGGACCCTGGGACCACGACCTGAACCGAAGGCAGACACTTAATGACTGAGCCACCAAGGCGCCTCCAAAAAATCAGTTTTATTTATATACATGCACTAGCAAAGAATAATTAGAATTAAAGAGAAAAAAATTATAATAGGATCAAAAATTCATGAAGTAAGTAGGGATAAATTTGACAAAAATCTTGAGACCTATATACTAAAAATTACAAAGCATTGCTGGAAGAAATTAAGGAAGACTTAAGTAAGCTCTCTGTGTCAGAAGATTCAATAATACTATTTGTTCCCAAACAATTGATAGATTCTATATGATTCTAATCAAAATCATAGCAGATATATTGGTAGAGGTAGACAAATTGATTCTAAAATTCCTTTTTTTTACGATTTTATTTATTCAACAGAGTGAGAGAGAGAGCATGAAGGGAGAAGCAGGGTAGAAGGAGAGGGAGAAGCAGGCTCAGGGAGCCTGACGCTGGGCTCGATCCCAGGACCCTGGGATCATGACTGGAGCCGAAGGCAGATGCTTAACAGACAGCTACGCAGGCGCCCCTGATTCTAAAATTCTTATTAAAATGCAAAGAAACTAAAATAGTTAAAACATCATTGAAAGAGGAATCCTCTTACAAAGTTTGTGGGAATGCAAGCTGGTACTGCCACTCTGGAAAACAGTATGGAGGTTCCTCAAGATGTTAAAAATAGAGCTACCCAGGGCGCCTGGGTGGCTCAGTCATTAAGCGTCTGCCTTCGGCTCAGGTCATGCTCTCAGGGTCCTGGGATCGAACCCCGCATCGGGCTCCCCACTCTGTGGGAAGCCTGCTTCTCCCTCTCCCGCTACCCCTGCTTGTGTTCCCTCTCTCGCTGTCTCTCTGTCAAATAAATAAATAAATAAATCTTTAAAAAAAATAGAGCTACTCTATGACCCAGAAATTGCACTACTAGGTATTTACCACAAAGATATAGGTGTAGTGAAAAGAATGGGCACATGCACCCCAATGTTCATAGCAGCAATGTCCACAATAGCCAAACTGTGAAAAGAGCTGAGATGCCCTTAAACAGATCAATGGATAAAGATATGGTTCATATACACAATGGAATACTATTCAGCCATCAGAAAGGATGAATACCCACCAGTTGCACTGACATGGATGGAACTAGAGGGGATTATGCTAAGTGAAATAAGTCAAGCAGAGAAAAACAATTATCATATGGTTTCACTCATATGTGGAACATAAGGAATAGAGTGGTGGACCATAGGGGAAGGGAGGAAAAACTGAATGGGAAGAAATCAGAGAGGGAGAAAAACTATAAGAGACTCTAGACTCCAGGAACCAAACAGGGCTTTAGAGGGGAGAGGGGTGGACAGATGGAGTAAGGTGATGGGTATTAAGTAGGGCCTATGGGGTGATGAGCACTGGGTGTTATATGCAACGAATGAATAGTTGGACACTACATCAAAAACTAATGATGTAGCAGAGCAAAATGGCGGAGGAGTAGGAGACCTGGATTTCGTCTAGTCTCAGGAATTCAGGTGCATAGGGATCAAACCATTCTGAACACCTACGAACTCAACAGGAGATCGAAGAAGAGAGTAGCAACAACTCTCTGAACAGGGAAGCGACCACTTACTGGAAGGTAGGACGTTCGGAGAAGTGAATCCGAGGCGATATTAGGGAGGATAGACGGCGGGGGAGGGGGCCTCCATCAGCCAATTCTGGCAAGTGATAGAGCCACGGAGCACAAAATCGGAACTTTTAGAAGTCGGCTCCGCTGAGGGACTAAGCAGGGGGGTGGAACCCTCGCAGGACAGTGTGCCCTCAGGACCCTCGGGGTCACAGAAAGACCGGGGGTGCCTAAGTGCAGCAAAGCTCCCAGGTATTGGAGCAGGGAAGCCGGCTGCAGAGACGGAGCTGAGACATGGGCTCTCAGCTGGGGGTTGCCATAAACCGTGATCCGCGGCCCAGTCGGGCCACTGCTCCTCCAGCAGGGACCCAACAAGCGGCAGAGCTGGGGAGACTCCCCTTCCTCTCATGGGAGGAGCGGCACAGGAGCGCACTGCATGGATCTGCTGGGTTTGGAGACTCCACGCCGAGTCAGTGCCAGAGATAGAAATGCTCGGTCACAGGCCAGGTGAGCACAGAGCGGCCGGAGACCAGGGAGACGGGAGTGATGGCTTTTCTCTGGGGGCGCACTGAGGAGTGGGGCCCCGAGTTCTCAGCTCCTCCGGGTGGAGATTGGGAGGCCACCATTTTCACTCTGGTCCTCCAAAGCTGTACCGAGAGCTTCCAGGGAACAAAAGCTCCTGAGAGCAAACCCAAGCAGATTGCTTAGCCCGGACCGACAAGGATGGGGCAATTCCGCCTCTGGCAAAGACATTTGGGAATCACAGCAACAGGCCCCTCCCCCACAATATCAGCACAAACAACCAGCAAACCAAGACCAAGTTTACCAATCAAGGAGAACGGGAGAACTCCAGCACTAGGGAAATACTGCACATAGAATTCATGGCTTTTTTACCATGATTCATTAGTTTTTCAAAGTTAATTTTTATACCTGTTTTTTTCTTTTGAATCTTTCTTTTTCCCTTTTTCAACCAACATCTTAGTAATCCATTTTAAAAAAAAAAACGTTTTTTTTATTTTTCATTTTCAGAGTCATATTTTATCCCTTCATAGTAGTTACCCTTATTTTTGGCATATATATATAAGTTGTGCTCTCTTTAAAATTATGAGATACAGTTTCTTCTAACAGATCAAAAATATACCCTAAATCACTAGTGTATGGCTTTGTTCTAGTCTCCTGCCTGATCACATTCTCTCCCATTTTTTTTTCTTTCTTTATTTTTTTAAATCTTCTTTCTTTTTTCAAACAACTTCTTATCTTATCAATTCCTTTTATAAAATCTTTTATAATTTTCATCTTTACAGTCATCTTCCATCCCTTCATTGTATAAACCCGTATTTTGTACATATCTAATTCTTTCTTCCTTTAAAATTTTAGGAGGCACTTTCTTCTAACAGACCAAAATACACCCAAAATCTAGTGTGTGGCACTGATCTATACACTAGCCTGATCATATTTGATCATATTTTGTTTTATTTCTTTTGTTCTTTTTTGTTTGTTTTTCTCTTTTTCTTTTCTTTTTTTTTGTTCTCTTTCTTTTTTTCTTTCTTTCCCTTTCTTTTCCGTTCAGGTCTTTTCTGATTTGTATACAGTATATTTGCTGGGGACGTTGTTAACCTGTTAGCATTTTGTTCTCTCATTCATCTATTCTTCTCTGGACAAAATGACAAGACAAAAAAAATCACCTCAGCAAAAAGAATAAGAGGTAGTACCATCTGCCAGGGACCTACTCAATATGGACATTAGTACAATGTCGGACCTAGAGTTCAGAATCATGACTTTAGAGATACTACCTGGGCTTCAAAAAAGCATGGACGTTATTAGAGAAAAGCTTCCTGGAGAAATAAAAGAACTAAAATCTAACCAAGTTGAAATCAAAAAGGCTTTAATGAGGTGCAATAAAAAATGGTGGTACTAACTGCTACGGTAAATGAGGCAGAAGAGAGAATCAGTGATACAGAAGACCAAATGATGGAAAATAAAGAGGCTGAGAAAAAGAGATAAACAACTACAGGATCACGAGGGCAGAATTCAAGAGATAAGCTATACCATAAGATGAAACAACATTAGAATAATTGGGATCCCAGAAGAAGAAGAAAGAGAGAGAGGGGCAGAAGGTATATTGGAGCAAATTATAGCAGACAACTTCCCTAATGTGTGGAAGGAACAGTCATCAAAATCCAGGAGGAACAAGCCCTACAAGAAATATTGAAAATGGTCCTCTAGGCAAAGAGAGAGGCTAAAAGCAGCATAGATTAGAAAGGAACACAGACAATACACAGTAACAGTCACATTACAGGCAATACAATGGCACTAAATTCATATCTTTCAATAGTTACCCTGAATATAAATGGGCTAAATGCCCTAATCAAAATCAATAAAAATAGGTCAACACCCCGACATCTAATAGTAAAACTTATGAGTCTCAGAGACAAAGAGAAAATCCTGAAAGCAGCTAAGGAGAAGAGATATGTAACCTACAATGGTAGAAACATTAGATTGGCAATAGACCTATCCACAGAGACCTGGAAGGCCAGAAAGGACTGCCATGATATCTTCAGAGCACTAAATGAGAAAAATAGGCAGCCAAGAATACTATATCCAGCTAGGCTGTCATTGAAAATAGAAGGAGAGATAAAAAGCTTCCAGGACAAACAAAAACTAAAGGAATTTGCAACCACGAAACCAGCCCTCCAAGAAATATTGAAAGGGGTCCTCTAGACAAAGAGAGAGCCTAAAAGCAGCATAGATCAGAAAGGAACACAGACAATATACATTAACAGTCACCTTACAGGCAATACAATGGCACTAAATTCCTATCTTTCAATAGTTACCCTGCGGTAAATGGGCTAACTGCCCCAATAAAAGACACAAGCTATCAGATTGGATTAAAAAACAAGACCCATCAATATGCTGTCTGCAAGAGACACATTTTGGACCGAAAGACACCCCAGATTGAAAGTCAGGGGATGGAAAACCATTTACTATGCTAATGGACACCAAAAAAAGCTGGAGTGGCAATCCTTGTATCAGACGAATTAGATTTTGAAACAAAGACTGTAATAAGAGATGAAGAAGGACACTATATCCTACTTAAAGGGTCTATCCAACAAGAAGATCTAATAATTGTAAATATCTATGCCCCTAACATGGGAGCAGCCAATTATATAAGCCAATTAATAACAAAAGCAAAGAAACACATTGACAACAATACAATAATAGTGGGGGACTTTATCACGCCCCTGACTGAAATGGAGAGATCATCTAAGCAAAAGATCAACAAGGAAATAAAGACTTTAAATGACACATTGGACCAAATGGACTTCACAGACATATTCAGAACATTCCATCCCAAAGCAAAGGAATACACATTCTTCTCTAGTGCCCATGGAATATTCTCCAGAATTTATCACATCTTAGGTCACGAATCAAGTCTCAACTGGTACCAAAAGATTGGAATTATTCCCTGCATATTATCAGACAACAATGCTTTGAAACTAGAACTCAATCACGAAAAGAAAGTCAGAAAGAACTTGAACACATGGAGGCTAAAGAGCATCCTACTAAAGAATGAATGGGTCAACCAGGAAAAGAAAGGAGAATTTAAAAAATTCATGGAAACCAATAAAAATGAAAACACAACTGTTCAAAATCTTTGGGCTACAGCAAAGGCAGTCCTGAGAGGAAAGTATATAGCAATACAAGCCTTTCTCAAGAAACAAGAAAGGTCTCAAATACACAACCTAACCCTACACCTAAAGGAGCTGAAGAAAGAACAGCAAATAAAGCCTAAACCCAGCAGGAGAAGAGAAATAATAAAGATCAGAGCAGGAATCAATGAAATAAAAACCAAAATAACAGTAGAACAGATCAACGACCTAGGAGATTATTCTTTGAAAGAATTAACAAGATTGATAAACCCCTGGCCAGACGGATCAAAAAGAAAAGAGAAATGACCCAAATCAACAAAAACATGAATGAAAGAGGAGAGATCACAACCAACACCAAAGACATACAAACACTTATAAGAACATATTATGAGCAACTCTATGCCAGCAAATTAGATAACCTGGAAGAAATGGGTGCATTCCTAGAGATGTATCAACTACCAAAATTGAACCAGGAAGAAATAGAAAACCTGAACAGACCTCTAACCACTAAGGAAATTGAAGCAGTCATCAAAAATCTCCCAAGAAAAAAAAGCCGAGGGCCAGATGGCTTCCCAGGGGAATTCTACCAAACATTTAATGAAGAAATTAATACCTACTCTCCTGAAACTGTTCCAAAAAATAGAAATGGAAAGAAAACTTCCAAACTCATTTTATGAGGCCACCATTACCTTGATCCCAACCACACAAAGACCCCATCAAAAAGGAGAATTATAGACCAATATCCTTGATGAACATGGATGCAAAAATTCTCACCAAATTATTAGCCAATAGGATCCAACAGTACATTAAAAGGATTATTCACCATGACCAAGTGGGAATTATCCCTGGGCTGCAAGGTTGGTTTAACATCTGCAAATCAATCAACGTGGTACAATACATTAACAAAAGAAAGAACAAGAATCATATGATCCTCTCAATAGATGCAGAAAAAGCATTTGACAAAGTACAGTATCCTTTCTTGATCAAAACTCTTCAGAGTATAGGGATAGACGGAACATACCTCAATATTATAAAAGCCGTCTATGAAACGTCTACAGCGAATATCACTCTCAATGGGGAAAAGCAGAGAGCTTTTCCCCTAAGGTCAGGAATGCAGCAGGGATGTCCACTCTCACCACTGCTATTCAACATAGTATTAGAAGTCCTAGCCACAGCAATCAGATAACAAAAAGAAATCAAAGGCATCCAAATCGGCAAAGAGGAAGTCAAACTCTCACTCTTTGCAGAAGATATGATACTGTATGTGGAAAACCCAAAAGAGTCCACTCCAAAATTGCTAGAACTCATAAAGGAATTCAGTAAAGTAGTAGGGTATAAAATCAATGCACAGAAATCAGGGGCATTCCTATACACCAACAACAAGACAGAAGAGAGACAAATCAAGGAGTCGATCCCATTTATAATTGCACCCAAAACCATAAGATACCTACGAATAAATCTAACCAAAAAGCAAAGGATCTGTCCTCAGAAAACTATAAAATACTCTTGAAAGAAATTGAAGAAGACACAAAGAAATGGAAAAAAGTTCCATGCTCATGGATTGGAAGAACAAACATTGTGAAGATGGCAATGCTACCTAGAGCAATCTACACATTCAATGCAATTCCCATCAAAATTCCATCCACTTTTTTCCAAGAAATGGAACAAATAATCCTAAAATTTGTATGGAACCAGAAGAGACCCCGAATAGCCAGAGGAATATTGAAAAAGAATATCAAAGCTGGCGGCATCACAATTCCGGACTTCCAGCTCTATTACAAAGCTGTCATCATCAAGACAGTATCGTACTGGCACAAATACAGACACATAGATAAGTGGAACAGAATAGAGAGCCCAGAAATGCACCCTCAACTCTATGGTCAACTAATCTTTGACAAAGCAGGAAAGAATGTCCAATGGAAAAAAGACAGTCTCTTCAACAAATGGTGTTGGGAAAATTGGACAGCCACATGCAGAAGAATGAAACTGGACCATTTCCTTACACCACACACGAAAATAGACTCCAAATTGTTGAAAGACCTAATCGTGAGACAGGAATCCATCGAAATCCTAAAGGAGAACACAGGTAGCAACCTCTTTGACCTCAGCCACAACAACTTCTTCCTAGAAATATCGCCAAAGGCAAGGGAAGCAAGGGCAAAAACGAACTATTGGGATTTCATCGAAATAAAAAGCTTTTGCACAGCAAAAGAAACAGTCAACAAAACCAAAAGACAACCGACAGAATGGGAGAAAATATTTGCAAATGACAGATCAGATAAAGGGCTAGTATCCAAAATCTTTAAAGAACATCTCAAACTCAACACCCAAAGTACAAATAATCTAATCAAGAAATGGGCAGAATTCATGAACAGACATTTTTCCAAAGAAGACATCCAAATGGCCAACAGACACATGGAGAAGTGCTCAACATTGCTCGGCATCAGGGAAATCCAAGTGAAATCCTCAATGAGATATCACCTCACACCAGTCAGAATGGCTAAAATTAACAAGTCAGGAAATGGCATGTTGGCAGGGATGCGGAGAAAGGGGAACCCTCCTACACTTTTGGTGGGAATGCAAGCTGGGGCATCCACTCTGGAAAACAGTATGGAGGTTCCTCAAACAGTTGAAAATAGAGCTACCATACGATCCAGCAATTGCATACTGGGTATTTACCCCAAAGATACAAATGTAGGGATCCGAAGGGGTACATGCACCCCAATGTTTGTAGCAGCAATGTCCACAATAGCCAAACGGTGGAAAGAGCCCGGTTGTCCATCGACAGATGAATGGATAAAGAAGAAGTGGTATATATACACAATGGAATATTATGCAGCCATCAAAAGGAATGAGATCTTGCCATTTGCAACGACGTGGATGGAACTGGAGGGTGTTATGCTGAGTGAAATAAGTCAATCAGAGAAAGACATGTATCACATGACCTCACTGATATGAGGAATTCTTAATCTCAGGAAAGAAACTGAGGGTTGCTGGAGTGGTGGGGGGTGGGGGGGTTGGGGTGGCTTGGTGATAGACATTGGGGAGGGTATGTGCTATGGTGAGCACTGTGAATTGTGCAAGACTGTTGAATCACAGATCTGTACTTCTGAAACAAATAATGCAATATAAGTTAAGAAAAAAAAAAGATGATAGCAGGACGGGAGGAATGAAGGGGAGTAAGTCGGAGGGGGAGACCAACCCTGAGAGATGATTGACTCTGAAAAACTCTGAAAACTGAGGGTTCCATAGGGGAGGGGGTGGGGGTATGTGTTAGCCTCGTTATAGGTATTAAAGAGGGCACATTCTGCGTGGAGCACTGGTTGTTATGCACAAAGAATGAATCATGGAACACTACATCAAAAACTAATGATATAATGTATGGTGATTAACATAACAATAAAAAATAAAATAAAATAAAAAGAGAAAAAAACTGATGTATTATATTTTGGCTAATTGATCATAACAAAAAATAAAATAAAAAAGAAAGGGAAGAATAAAAATGAAATCTCAACCATATCTCATTGTAATACATGATAATATAATATTAATCAAGACAATGTGGTATTTTTTTAAATTTAAATTCAATTAGCTGACAGAGAATGTGGTATTAATGTAAGATAGGTAGATCAATGGAATAAAATAAAAAGTCCAGAAATAGAATGATATATACACGGATAACTGAATTTTGGTAGTTACAAAGTCAATACGGTTTTGAAAGGAGAGTCTTTTTGACAGAATGAACTTTAATCCATAACTTATGTGTTATACAAAATAGAGTTAAAATTTATAATTATAAAACATGCTATTTACATTATAAATATACTCCCAAATTAAATTTAACACTATAAAACTTCTAGAAGAAAACATAGGAGAAATAATGTGATACCTTGGGCTAGAAAAATATTTAACTATGGCATCAAAATGCACAATCTCTTAAAGAACAAACTGATAAACTGGACTTAATGTAAGAACATCTGATCTCAATAAATACTGTTAAAAAATAAAAGGGCTAACGGTCCCTGACTGGTTCAATAGGTAAAGCATACTACTCTTCATCTCAGGATTGTGAGTTTGAGACCCACGTTGGGTGTAGAGATTACTTATAAATAAAATCTTAAAAAAATAAAAATATTAGCTGCAACTAAGATAAAGTAATTCCAAAGCACAATTCACCAATGATGATACATATTTGATGAAAAGCACATGAAAAGGAGATCGGTATCATTAGCCATTAGGCAAATGCATTTGAAACTATAATGAGATACCACCACATACCTATTAGAATGGCCAATTTTAAAAAGACTACCAACTGTGATAATGTGGAGGAACTCCCACTCCCATGCACCTCTAGCAGGTTTGTAACATGTTACAATAATTTTGGAAAAACATTTTAGCAATTTCTCTAAAAGTTAAGCATCCACCTACCAAATGATCCAAGCTTTCCATTTCTAGGAAGAGAAGTGAAGGCATATGCTCATACAAAATCTTTTACATGAATGCTTATAGCAATTTTATATATATATATTTTATTATGTTAATCACCATACATTACATCATTAGTTTTTGATGTAGTGTTCCATGATTCATTATTTGCATATAACACCCAGTGCTCCATTCCAATATGTGCCCTCTTTAATACCCATCACCAGGCTAACCCATCCCCCCACCCCCCCTCTCTTCTAGAACCCTCAGTTTGTTTTTCAGAGTCCATAGTCTCTCATGGTTCATCTCCCCCTCCAATTTCCCCCCTTCTTTCTTTCCCTCCTACCATTTTCTTTTTTTTTTTAAACATATAATGTATTATTTGTTTCAGAGGTACAGGTCCATGATTCAACAGAAGATGTGGTATACACACACACACACACACACACACACACACACACACACACACTGGAATATTATGCAGCCATCAAAAGGAATGAAATCTTGCCATTTGCAACGACATGGATAGAACTGGAGAGTATTATGCTGAGTGAAGTAAGTCAATCAGAGAAAGACATGTATCATATGACCTCACTGATATGAGGAATTCTTAATCTCAGGAAACAAACTGAGGGTTGCTGGAGTGGTGGGGTGTGGGAGGGATGGGGTGGCTGGGTGCTCATAGCAACTTTATGGGTAATAGACCTAAACTGGAAACAATCCAAATGTTATCAACAGAGGTTAAACAAACCGTTTAAGTGGTTAAACAAAATGGCTAAATAAATGCAGACTGTGGCATATTGATATAATAGTATACTATTAAGCAACAAATGAATAAATGCTTGTTATATGCTATAACATGGATGGATCTCAAAATAGCTATGTTATGGGGCACCTGGGTGGTTCAGTCAGTTAAGCATCTGCCTTGGGCTCAGGTCATGATCCAGGGAGCTGGTATTGAGCCCCACATTGGGCTCCCTGCTCAGTGGGGAGTCTGCTTTTCCCTCTCCTCCCTGCTCATGCACTTTCTCACTATCTCTCTCTCTCAAATGAATAAATAAAATCTTTAAAAAAGTAGCTATGCTAAGTGAAAGAACCCAAACAGAAAAATACATGCTGTATGATTCCATTTATATTAAATTTTAGAAAATGTAGACTAGTTTACTATGTCAGAAAGCAGATCTTTGGTTACATAAAAGTAAAGTGGGTAGAAGAGTAATTATAAATGAATGTGTAGAAAATTTTGAGCGTAATGGACACGTGCATTATCTTAATTGAGGTAAAAGGGGTAATTAATTCATTAATATACATGTGTCAAAATTTATCAAATATCAAGTTATCCTTTAAATACATGCACTTTATCATATATCAATTATACCTCAATAAAGATGTTAAAAATGAGCCTTAGGGATTCACCTGTGAGAAGAGACAGTGGTAAACAAATTGAGATACAGGAAACCTGAAATTTTTAAAGGCACATATTAAACAGTATCTATAGACATACTTTACTCACCCCGATAATGATGGGAAGGATCTTAATACCCTGGAGGGAAACCTGTAGTTCTAGACCCGATTCTACTATGAGCAGTAAAGCCTCTTCTCAGATTTTCTTGGAGGGTAGAGAGTTTCATCTGAAAAGGTTGCAGTAGACATAAAATAGAGGAAACTAGAGTACCAGGAAGGGAGAAAGGATACACTCAAGTCGTCTTGTCAGAGGCTATGGTACAATTAAGAATTTGTTCAGACGTTGTTCCAGGTTTCTGGTTCAGAACTTCAAAACCCCTTATACTTTCTTGAGTGATGGAGTGTCTTTGCTATGCTAGTGAGATTAATTATGGTGGGCCAATAAGTAACTTGAAAATGATATGAGGGCTGGTTATCAGAAAGATCAATCACATGATTAGATTAATGGAAAGTTCAGCTTCCAGACCTCCCGAGTGGGGAGGGTGGCTGGAGATTGAGCTCAATCAATTGACCAACCATTTAAGCACACATGACTACATGAAACCCCAATAAAAACTCTTGACACTGAAGCTCAGTAGAGCATCCTGGTTCATGAATACATTTATGTAGTAAGAGGATTATGTGCCCTGACTCCATGGAGACAGGGCATGGAAAATTTATGTTGGAAATGAACATGGCGGGGTGGGAAAGAGACAAAAATCAAGAAACAGATGATCGGTTGGTTGATTGATTGATTGTTTCAATTTTTCAATTTAAATTCAATTACCCAACATATAATACATCATTAGTTTCAGATGTAGAGTTCGATAATTCATCAAGTTGCCTATAACATTCAATGTTCATCACATCACATGCCCTCTTTAATGCCCATCACCCAATTACCCCAGTCCCCCACCCACCTCCTGTCCAGCAACCCTCAGTTTGTTTCTTATAGTTAAGGGTCTCTCATGGTTTGTCTCCCTTTCTGATTACTTCCAAGTTTTATTTACATTCCAGTTAGTTAACCTATAATGTAATATTACTTTCAGGAGTAGAATTTAGTGATTCATCACTTACATACAACACCCAGTGCTCATCACAACAAGTGCCCTCCTTAATACCCATCACCCATTTAGCCCATCCTCCTGGCCAATTTCCCTCCAGCAACCTTCAGTTTGTTCTCTATAGTTAAAAGTCTAGTTTATGGTTTGCCTCTCTCTCTCTACTTTTCCCTCCCCTAAGTTTATCTGTATCATTTCTTAATTTCCACATATGAGTGAAATCATATGGTATTTCTCTTTCTCTAACCAAACCAATTTCACCTAGCATAATACACTCTAGCTCCATCCATGTCATGGTTATATATATATATATATATATATATATATATATATATATATATGTCATAATGGAATATTAAAATGCAATAAATGTAATATATAATGTAATATAAATTTTTAAAAATATTATTGAGTATCTCAACACATGTCTTCCTTTTTTTAAAACTATTTATTTAGTTGAGGGAGAGAAAGAGAGCATGAGCAGGGGAAGGGGCAGAGGGACAAAGAGAAGCAGACTCCCCCCTGAGCCGGGAGCCTGATGCAGGGCTCAATCCCAGAAGCCTGGAATCATGACTTGAGCTGAAGGCAGATGCTTAATGGACTGAGCCACCTAGGTGCCCCCCCCTTTTACTTTTTAAAGATTTTATGTATTTGAGAGCAAGACAGAGATAGTGAGAGAGAGCACAAGTGAGGAGGTGCAGGAGAAGCAGGCTCCCTGCTGAGCAGAAAACCTTACTCAGGGCTTGGATCCCAGGACGCTGAGATCATGACCTGAGCTGAAGGCAGATGCTTCACCAACTGAGCCACCCAGGTGCCCCACCACATCTTTTCTATAGCAATTTTCTACTAGTTTATTTTCAATTTATGAGGAGCCTCAAAAAATAGAAGGGAAGGAATGTCAAGGGGTCAAGGGAAACTGTGTTGATTGCTAGTAGAGTGTGGCCAGCTTCCTGCCTCAGTTTCCCTCCCAAACCCCGAGCCCCTCCCTCCATCTAGTGCATTTGAGTGTCTGTGGGTGTGAGGGGGGTCTGGGGCTGAGCTGTGGCCCCTAAGCTGCTTTATGTATATGGACATTTGGTCCCTCTCCATCATTTTGCTCTTGTTGATAATACTGCTATGAACATTCAGGTACATGTGTCCCCTTGAATCAGTATTTTTGTATCCTTTGGGTAAATACCTAGTGCAGTTGCTAGATCATAGGGTATTTCTTTTTTGCACTTTTTCAGTAACCTCCACACTGTTCTCCAGAGTGGCTGCAACAGTTTATGATGATTCCCATCATTAGTGTAGGAGGGTTCCCCTTTCCCCATATCCTCACCAACCCCAGTTATTTCTTGTGTTATTGAGTTTACCATTCTGATTGGAGTGAAGTGATATCTCATTGTAGTTTTGATTCGTATTTCCCTGATGATGAGTGATGTCAAGCATCTGTTCATGTGTCTGTTAGCCATCTCTATGTCTTCTTTGTAAAAATGTCTAATCAGGTCTTCTGCCTATTATGTACCTGGATTAATTGTTTTTTGGCTGTTGAGTTGGTAGATTCTTTATATATTTTAGATACTAACCCTTTATCAGATATGTTGTTTTCAAATAGCTTCTCTCATTCTGTAGGTTGCTTTTTCGTTTTGTTGATTGTCTCCTTCTCTGTGCAGTCCCAGTTGTTCATTTTTGCTTTTGTTTCCTTTGCCTTTGAAGATGTGTCTAGTAAGAAATCCTGTGGCTGATGTCAAAGAGGTTACTGCTTGTGTTCTCCTCTAGGATTTTGATAGATTCCTGTCTCACACTTGGGTCTTTCTTCCATTTTGAATTTATTTTTGTGTATGGTGTAAGAAAGTGATCCAGTTTCATCCTTCTGCATGTGGCTTTCCAGTTTTCCCAACACCATTTATTGACAAGACTGTCTTTTTTCTATCCAATATTCTTTCCTGCTTTGTCAAATATTAGTTGACCATAGGGTGTGAGTCCATTTCTGAATTTTCCATTCTGTTCCATTGATCTATTGTCTGTTTTTATGCCAGTACCATACTCTCTTGATTTTAATAGTTTGAGAAGTAGAGAAATTGCCTTTGGACATTGATGAAATAGTCAAGCACTGAATTTAAAGTTCAAAGTCATAATGTTAAAATGTCCTGTAAGCAGTTGGATATCCAGTTCTAGACCATAGCAGAGACATATTAGGCTAAAGGAATAAATCTGGGGCTCATCAGTGTATACAGTGCCAGCTTTAAGCTCTGGGAGATGCTGTTGCTCAGGTAGGACATAGAGTGAGAAGAGAAGGGGACATAAAGCAGGACCAGCAGGATCACAAAAAACCTCAACTTTTAGGCAACAGTTGGTGAAAGAGACATTTTCAAAATATCTGACAAGATGATGACAGAGAATTACCAGCTTTCCCTGGAGTCCCTTATGTGCATGGAAGACCAAAGACTGTCTGGAAGAATAGTGTGTGTGTGTGTGTGTGTGTGCACGCATGCACATGTGTGCACATGCATGCATGCCTGTGTGTGTATATATGTGTGTTCCCATGCGTGTGCATTCTTGTGTGTGTGCATGTGTATGCATGTGTATACGTGTGTGCATGAATGTGTGTGTCTGTGTGCATGCACGTGCGTACATGCCTGTGTATGTGTGCATGTGTGTACATATGTACATGAATGTGTGTGCATGTGTGTATACACGTGTGCATGAATGTGTGTCTGTGTGCATGCAAGTGTTTCCATGCCTGTGTATGTGTGTGTACATGTAAGCACGAATGTGTGTGTGTGTGTGTGTGTGTGTGTGTGTGTGTGTGTTGCCAGTATAGGTGAGGAAGCCAGTAGTGGACTTAGTAGATAAATTGATCATTAAAAGTATAATTAGAAGTACTACAAACACCACTACACACATAAATTTGACAATTTAGGTGAAATGAAACAACTTTTTAAAAAGTACAGAGTAACAAAACTCATCCAACCTGAAAAAGATAGACTTACAATAAATGAAACAAATTGAATTTGTAGTTATAAACCATCTGAAAAAGAAATCACTAGGTACTGATAGTTTCACACACAAAATAAATTCTACCAAACATTTAAAAAAGAAATAAAATCAATTCTACGCATGTTCTTCCACAAAATAGAAGAGGAGGGAACAGTCTCCAAATAATTTTATAAGACTCTAATGTCCTGATAGCAAAACCAGATAAAAAAGACTACTACAGACCAATATCCCTGATGAACACAAACATAAGAATCTTCAATAAAATATCAGCAGATTAAATTCAGCAATATGTGAAAAGAATTATACACCACAAACTTGAACCCAGGTTATGCTTGAATAGGATTTATCTTCAAGATGATTGATAAGGATGAAGCAATCTATTTTAATATGTCCCAGAAATAGAGCCAGTGAGGAAAGTCATATGATACTTTGGAAAGAGGCTTAAATGACCTAGACCTGTTGGTTGGCTCTGTCTTTCTTCACTCCTCTCTGCTTGTCACTTTTGCGGTTCACAACTAGAGAATGTACTGTCCATAAAAGGGCTTTTGGCAGTGTATGGGGAGGTTGGGTTTTTTTTTTTTTTCTTTTCTTTTCTTACACTTTATTTTGTTTTGTTTTGTTTTTGTTTTGTTTTGTTTTGTTTTCCGTATCTACAGGGCACTTATACATTTGTGTAGGGGACAGAGAGGTTAACCTCTGTGGTGTGTGTTGTACCATCACACAATGAAAAATTATCTTATCCTCATGAAAGATGGTTCCCTTTGAAGAACCCTGTTCTAGGTGTTCTCTAAGGGTGATGTTATTACCATCTTTATCTCCAAAATTTCTCTTTTTAGCCCAGGCCTCTTTTCTGAGACCTATATCCAGATATCTGCGGACATGTCTACTCTCTTTTCTTTGGTACTTGTCTACAAGTAATTTCAGGAGGTGTTACCTCCATAGCCTAGCCACAGGACACTGCTCAATCCTAGACAACCCCCAAGACAGAATCCTGGCCATCCCTGATATTCACAATCTCTCTTACCTTTTCTTATTATTTGTGCCTTCCCTTTCATCCCCATTGACGCAAGTTTCCTGTGTTCTATTCTCTTTGACAACACTGTGGCTCCTTGGCAGTACCCATTATACATGTGCCGTAACATTATGCATAATAATAATTTAATTTTCAATTTGTTTGTCTGTTTATGATTCTTTTTCTCCTCGGTATCAATTGCAGAGAACACATCTCTACTCATTTTATCTCCAGGCACAATGCTTGAAATGTAGTGCTTAATAATAGTTGCAGAATGAAGATGAAATGCAAGCCATCATCCTATGTCAAGAGGAGTCCCACAGAAGGTCCCCTAATCCATGTCTCTCCTTGTCCACTTGCCCCCAACTCCAATCTTAATCCTGATTCTGGGTGACCTTTCTAAAAGACACTCTGGGCCTGGATAGTTTCTGAGAGTTAGCAGACTGCATTGTGGGTCTGGGAAGGACGAAGATTTCCCTCTCAGTGAGCATCCTTGGCCTCAGTTGGATAGGCATGTGCAGTGTCATCCTAGGGAGACTGGAGAGGAGGAGGGGCCAGGGTTGTGCCCCTTTCCTTCCCCTCCCATCTATGGAAAGCAGCACTGTCTGCCCTTGCTTACTATTTTCTAACACAAAGGGGCTATCCTGACAGATAGTCCCAGTGCAATTGATTTCCCCCTCAGACTGAGCTACTTTTCTAAAACGCAAATCTTTCGGGCACATGATAGTCATTGCTCAATATTTGCTGAACACATTAATGTGAGTTCTCTGTTTCAATTCCTTGGGCTGTAAGGCATTTGGGGCCCATATAGGGGCTCCAAGGTGGAGGTTGCTGGCTATGTTGACAGGAAAGAGCCAGAAGGATTCACATTTCATTTGGGGCCTCTGGGCCACTTCACTGTGAGCATGCGTGCTGTCCATTGGAAGCTCTGGAGTGACCCCCCCTTCCCCTGTTCACTATGGAAACCAGTGCCAAGACAGGCTTCTCCTCCTATTCCAGAGTCTGCCAAGAACAGCCTATTCCACAGCTGTGTAATGTGGAACACATTACAGAGTCTGAAGTATCCCATCAGCAAAAGTATCTGTACCAGAATATTTTAAGTTATAATTTCTCCATATACTTCCTACACCCATGGAACTTCTATACTTACAGAATCTTGATTTAACAAGTAGCCATTCATTAGTTTATTTGGGGAGATATTTTGTAAAGTTCAGGCTTTTACTACTATGCTGCTAGTCTGTAAGGACTCACTGCCCATATCAAATAGGTCTGATCCTGGAGATACCCAGCAAGTGTAATTTATCCTCAGCATTTTCAGGGCATCACTGGAGCTACAGCTCCAAATCTTGACTCTTAAATTAAAGAATTTGTGGATGTCTCATGAGTATTCACTTCCTCTCCTTCCCCATGGTGTCATCTTTCCTTCTTAATATTCTGAAGGTCTGCATATCTGCTTTACGGGTATCTTATTAGGTAACTCTCATGCTACTGACCCTTTCCATGACCATGTACAGGTATATCTTTTCTACTTAAAGGCACCCCAAGATTTACTTTTTTCTTACCTTCCCCAAATGAATTTTCTTCTTCATAGGAAATAAAGTGTCTTCAGCAGACCTCTCCCTGGAAAGACAATGTTATCACTTTAGCAAGGATACATTTAGGCTTCCTGAGTGAGCAGTACTAGGAGTCCCCCCGTATGTGGTTTCAAACTTGGGCATCAGTTCTGCTGCTTCAAACCTTCTGAGCCTACTCCCTCATAAAGATCATACCCAGGCACGGGTACAGTATTAAACCTCCTGTCAGAAGTGAGGTGGTGAAGTGAACTGTGGTAGAGGTGAGGGACCATTGTTGACCATGGGGAACTTCACCAGAATGAGGTCCATTCCAGCTCAGGCAGCAACTGAAACCGAAGAAGCTCTCTGGCCGGAGATCCCATGTCCTACTGCAGCAGGAACTTTTATAATATTATAATTGTTGTGCTTTTATAATTATTTTTAAAACTGCTTTCATACATTTTATGTATAAGTGTTTTTATACCTTTATAATTGTTGTGCCCAAGCTTGGAATTTAAGTTCATGAATCTATTAAATCTAGGAGGATGAAATATGAGGATGTAATTTTCATAACCTCACAATGGCAAAAATTATGGCTCATAGCCAAAGCTGAGGCAAGATTTAAATAATAGGTTCAAACATTTTCAGTATTAAAAATATCTTAAATGAACTAAATAGTTCGCACACCAAGACAGCATGGTACTGGCACAAAAACAGACATATAGACCAACAGAACAGAATAGAGAACCCAGATATGGACCCTCAACTCTATGGTCAAATAATCTTTGACAAAGCAGGAAAAAACATGCAATGGAAAAAAAGACAGTCTGTTCAATAACTGGTGCTGGGAAAATTGGACAGCCACATGCAGAAGAATGAAACTCGACCATTCTTTAACACCATTCACAAAGATAAACTCAAAGTGGATGAAAGACCTCAATGTGAGACAGGAATCCATCAAAATCCTAGAGAACATAGGCAGTAACCTCTTTAACATCGGCCACAGCAACTTCTTTCAAGATACATCTCCAAAAGCTAGTGAAACAAAAGCAAAAATAAACTTTTGGGACTTCATCAAGATAAAAAGCTTCCGCACAGCAAAGGAAGCAGTCAACAAAACAAAGAGGCAACCCACAGAATGGGAGAAGATATTTGCAAATGACACTACAGATAAACGGCTGATATCCAAGATCTATAAATAACTTCTCAAACTCAACACCCAAAAAACACATAATCAAGTCAAAAAGTGGGCAGAAGATATGAAAAGACACTTCTCTGAAGAAGACATACAAATGGCTAACAGACACATGAAAAAATGTTCATCATCATTAGCCATCAGGGAAATTCAAATCAAAACCACATTGAGGTACCACCTTACACCAGTTAGAATGGCAAAAATGGACAGGGAAAGAAACAACAAATGTTGGAGAGGTTGTGGAGAAAGGGGAACCCTCTTACACTGTTGGTGGGAATGCAAGTTGGTACAGCTACTTTGGAAAACAGTGTGGAGGTGCCTCAGAAAATAAAAAATAGAGCTACCCTATGACCCAGCAATTGCACTCCTGGGTATTTACCCCAAAGACACAGATGTAGTGAAAAGAAGGGCCATATGCACCCCAATGTTCATAGCAGCAATGTCCACAATAGCCAAACGGTGGAAAGAGCCGAGCTGCCCTTCAAGAGATGAATGGATAAAGAAGTTGTGGTCCATATATACAATGGAATATTACTCAGCCATCAGAAAGGATGAATACCCAACTTTTACATCAACATGGATGGGACTGGAGGAGATTATGCTAAGCGATATAAGTCAAGCAGAGAAAGTCAATTATCATATGGTTTCACTTATTTGTGGAACATAAGGAATAGCATGGAGGACATTAGGAGAAGGAAGGGAAAAATGGGGGTTAATTGGAGGGAGTGATGAACAATGAGAGACTATGGACTCAGAGACAAACAGGGTTTTAGAGGGAAGGGGGGAGGGGAGATTGGTTAGCCTGGTGATGGGTATTAAGGAGGACACGTACTGCATGGAGCACTGGGTGTTATACGAAAACAATGGATCATGGATCACCACATCAAAAACAAATGATGTATTGTATGGTGACTAACATACCATAATAAAATTTAAAAGAAGAAATATAAATAAAATTAATTAATTAAATAAAAAATAGTTAACACAAATAGAAAAAATCTAAATGCAAGAAAAAAAGAAAACTAAAGGAGATACAATGCAAGAAATAAGTTTTTTTTTTTAATTTGAGAGAGAGAATCAGAGAGAGGAAGACAGCACAAGCAGGGGGAGCAGCAGAGGGAGAGGGAGAAGCAGGCTCCCCACTGAGCAGGGAGTCCAATGTGGGGCTTGATTCCAGGACCCTGGGATCATGAGCTGAGCCGAAGGCAGACAATTAACCGACTGAGCTACTCAGGCGCTGCAAAATAAGGATTATTTTAAGAGGAATAAGGGCAGTAAATTGATTTGATAGCCATTTTTAAGTAATAAAAACAACAAATATAACTGACACAACTCTGTAAGATGTAATCCAAAAAAATAGAAATCCATAAATTACAGAAAAAGAAGAAAATTATATACAGGAAAATGTCCCACTAAGACATACCTGAAAGATCTGCAGGAATTACCCTAGTGAAGTGAAAGGTTAAGGAGTCCTATCAGAGGTATCATCCTGCCAAAGGTGATGCAAGCATGAAAATCCAAAGGCAGAGAAAGAACATGGAAAACCCTTTGAAGCCAATCTCATTGAGAAAAAATAAAGTGAAAAATGAGAAAGGTGATACAGCAAATAAAAAGAGGACTCTGGAAATGTCAAGACAGTATTTTAAATATGCTTTGGGTTTCAAGTGATTAATAACAGTCTTAAGACAGCGTATTTAAGAAACTGTTGGCTTGAGGAACCCAGGAAGGGCTGAAGGACCACATTGGTGCAGACCAGGGATCCTGATCAGCCTTAGGAAGCCTGGATCCAGAGGCTCTTACACTCACCCCTCTCTTCATAGAAGCTTCTCTGGGAGTGTCAACTTTGTTTTTGCTAAATCTGGATCTGTTTTGTAAAATTAAAACAAAACAAAACAAAAACACAAAACAATAACAACAACAACAAAAGCTACACACAAACCATAGTTATGTTGCATCTCATTGTTGGTCGTCAAAGAGATTGCCAATTACCATCTATGGGACCCATATTAAAAAAAGAAATCTTGGGGGCGCCTGGGTGGCTCAGTTGGTTAAGCGACTGCCTTCGGCTCAGGTCATGATCCTGGAGTCCCGGGATCGAGTCCCGCATCGGGCTCCCTGCTCAGCGGGGAGTCTGCTTCTCCCTGTGACCCTCTTCCCTCTCGTGCTCTCTATCTCTCATTCTCTCTCTCTCAAATAAATAAATAAATAAAATCTTTAAAAAAAAAAAGAAATCTTGGAAGGGATTTGGTTGTGGCTGCCACATGGGAACAGTCAGTTGCTGAGAGAGTGTGGGGTGGGGTCCTGTGAGAAGGGGAAGTTTTCCACAAGAGCACAGAGCACAGTCATCAGGCAGGGAGGGTGCTGGGCAGATAGGGAAAAATTTGTGCTAATAAATATGACAATCTTTGTATGATATGTTCTTAATGGAAAAATTAAAAAGAAACCAAAGTGACCCAAGGGAAGAAGAAAATCAAAATCAATGCCCATGAAGACACTGGCAATGTCATTCATATATTATATCCAACAAAGTTCTGTTTGCACATGTATTGACTAAATTCAGCATTTCTCATTTTATGACCTCTCTGATGTGGCAGGGATTCTAATCTCAGTCATCCTCTTCACAGTTTACATTTTTTTTTTTGTTGGGCAATTCTGATTGTTCTCTAGGTTTAAATTCTCACATTCATCGTCACAAAACTCAAATTTACACACCAGTCTAGACTTTTCTCTGGGACTTTTATATCCACCCTGATTCTGGATACACCCAATTAAACATTTCCTAAGAAACTCAAGAAACTTATCTCAGAATCTTAAACTATCATCTTTCCTCTTAAACTTGCTCCTTCTCCAGTGCTCATCCACCTCCCCCCCTCCTCCCCTCCTCCCCAACACCATCACCTCAGCCCAAATGGGACACCTTCAGGTCACTATTGCCCTTATTCTGGCGGCTCTCCACTACCTCTATGGGGCCTCAAAGGACACCCGCCCCGTCGGGCTCCCAGCCCTGCCCCGCCCCTCCCGCGGCGGCCAGGCCCTCGGCCTGTGGACGCGCAAGCGCAGTGGCCGGTCCCGCCGCCGCCCCGCCCCGCCCGGCTGCTGCGGAAGGCGCCGCGCGCAGCAACGCGCACTTCCTCTCCAGGAGTCCGCGGAGGGAGCGCAGGCTCGAAGAGCTCCTGGACGCAGAGGCCCTGCCCTTGTCAGACGGAGCAGACATGTCCGAACAAAGTAAGGATGTGTGCGACCCCAACTCTGCAGCCGAGGCCTCCAACTCCGAGGTGCACAGCATTCTTGGGGTTCCCGGGGGGCTCTCCCTTCCCGCGTCTCAGGCCGCGACCCTCGCAGGGCCAGAGAGCCCTCCTTTAGGCCCGACCGACGCCCCTCTGGCCTCGCCTCCACCCCAGGCCCCAAGCGAAGAGGGAGACCCGAAGGCCCTGCAGCAGGCGGCGGAGGAAGGCCGCGCCCACCAGGCCCCGAGCGCGGCCCAGCCTGGCCCAGCGCCGCCAGCCCCGGCCCAGCTGGTGCAGAAGGCGCACGAGCTCATGTGGTACGTGTTGGTCAAGGACCAGAAGAGAATGATCATCTGGTTCCCAGACATGGTGAAGGATGTCATCGGCAGTTACAAGAAATGGTGCAGAAGCATTCTCAGGCGCACCAGCCTCATCCTCGCACGAGTGTTCGGGCTACACCTCAGGCTGACTAGCCTGCACACGATGGAGTTTTCGCTCGTTAAAGCGCTTGAGCCAGAGGAGCTGGACAGGGTGGCGCTGAGCAACCGCATGCCTATGACAGGCCTCCTGCTGATGATCCTGAGCCTTATCTATGTGAAGGGTCGCGGCGCCAGAGAGAGTGCCGTCTGGAACGTGCTGCGCATCCTGGGGCTGCGGCCCTGGAAGAAACACTCCACCTTTGGAGATGTGAGAAAGCTCATCACCGAGGAGTTCGTCCAACAGAATTACCTGAAGTACCAACGCGTACCCCACGTTGAGCCACCTGAGTACGAGTTCTTCTGGGGTTCCCGTGCCAGCCGTGAAATCACCAAGATGCAAATCATGGAGTTCCTGGCCAGGGTCTTTAAGAAAGACCCCCAGGCCTGGCCCTCCCGATACAGAGAAGCTCTGGAGGAGGCCAGAGCTCTGCGGGAGGCTGATCCCACTGCCCACTGCCCCCGCAGCAGTGTCTCCGAGGACTAGCAAGGTCTGGAGGCAGATATTAATGGTTTCTGACCCTCACCAGGGTGGTGGAGGGGTGGGGGTGGGACATTAGAGTATTCAGGATTTACAGTGCAGTATTTCACGTGTAACTTTAAGTTTTCAGTACAGTGCTTTTATACCTTTTAATGCAATGTTGTATTCATTTCAGTACTATTAGTGTGTAGGATTTATGCATGTTTGTTTATAAGTAAGCTCGGTTGGTGCTTTCGCTTTTGTGCTACCTTTCTTGAATTTTTGTACCAGAGACGTGCTAAACTTATGAAATACATTGAGAAATTTTCCATCTTATTCTTTTATATGGAACGGGTGATGTGTATTAGGGTAGACTACTTCTGGAGAGTTTGAAGGAACTCACCAGTAAAGCTGGCCTAACCAAGAGAAAAGTCAAGGCCCCTTTCTTTATGACCTCGCTGGGCACAGGAAACATCCGTGTGGAGTGCAGTGATGTGAACTGAAATGGTCTCAATGTGGGCACTTGGCACACTTTACTAAACACAAATACAACCCCACCATAAGTAAACTTTAAAGTGAGCATTAAAGATTCTTGTGATACAATCATTTTTGGAAAAGTGTACTTTATCTTGTTAACAAAGTAGTATGGATTGGGAATAAGACATTTTACCAAGTGTACAAATATGATAAGTTCATCTAATAGGATGGGAAAATCACTGCTCATCATTACTCATAAATGTGTGAAGTTTATGGTTTTTTAAATGTAACTTTCATGTTCAAAACTGACAAATACAGAAAAGTATAAAAACAACAAAGCAAAAATGTTCATAATTACACCACACAGAAACAAATGTTAATATTTAGTGTAAGTTCCTTTCTTGCATTTTCTACATTTTATTAAAATTAGTTGTCTCTTGTGGGCACTTAAAAGTGTATTTTCTCTTTGTCTTTAATACTTAAAACAGCCTTTGAGACAGGCACTTACTATATCTGCACCATGGAGGAAATACAGGAACAAAGTATGTAACTAACTTTCCCCAGATCATAAAGCTTAGTGAAAGGTGTTGCTAGGATTTGAACCCAGACAGAGTAAGTCCAGAGCCTACACATTTCCCGACCTGCCTACAACTGCCCCCCACCTCCTGCCTTTTCTTTCTTTCTCGTTTTTTTAATATTCCATGTTATAAAACGTAGTCTTAGCTCCCTATCCCCAAGACACAAAGTCACACATATGAGGCTAGGGATTTTATTTTTCTAATGAATCCTCACATTAATCTTTTAGAGAAAGCAATCTTACTCTGATTGTACACATTAAGAAACTTTGTTTCAGCAAGATTAATGGACTTAACCAGATCATATTACTGCTTAGAAGTGAAGCCAAGATTTGAAACATGGTCTTCCCTAAAAGACAGGTGAAGGTGCCTTCTCTTGACCACTGTTGCCAGAGGAACACACATGGGATACGTTGGAGAGGGAGGTGGATTTGGGGTGGGAAGTTTGCCTATTGGGACATCTGTGATCCAGCAGTTCTTGAATTGCAATGGGCCACTAGGCAATCCCTCCAAGGGTGGAATGGGGTGAGGATGGGGTTGAGGGGCAATGATGAAATAAATCTGATTATGCAGTTTTCATTTGTACAAGGGAGTGGGGCAGAAGTGGGCCTTTAATAAGACCAGAAGTCCTTCAAACTTCAGAAGATTGGAAAAGATCATTTTGTCAAAATCAGAATCCTTTCTGGGTAAGAAAGATAATAAAGGAAACATGTGTGATAGCACCCCCCAAAGAAGTAAATGGAGTTGTATTTGGGTGAGGGAATTACAGTCTGAATTGAGAGCTAGGATTCCCAACACTTAATGGCATAATTTTTTTTTTAATGTGAGTGGGGGTAGGGGCAAAGGGAGAAGGAGCAAGAGAGTCTTAGGGGACTCTGCCCTGAGTACAGAGCCCAATGTGGGGCTTGATCTCATGACCCTGAGATTATGACCTGAGCCAAAACCAAGAGTGGGATGCTTAACTGACTGAGCCACCCAGGTGCCCCTTAATGGCATAACTTAACAGGTAGATGCAGGTACTAAAAATGTTCAAGAAGCATTGTATGCTCAGATGGAATCCATTCTCAGTTTAGTAGACTTACTGTGAAGTCTCCCATGGCAGAGACATTTCTGCAGTAACTCGGGCAGGGGTGACCTGGCTTTGATGCCACCATTTACCCAGAGCCAAGGTATCTATTGAGAAATTTTAGAAATGTTAAAAAATTAAATTCCTTCTCACCCCAAAGTTCTGTGCAGAATCAAAACAAAAATACACCTTAAAATTTAAAATATTTAGAAGGGCACATACTGCATGGAACACTGGCTGTTATACGAAAACAATGAATCGTGGATCACTACATCAAAACTAATGATGTATGGTGACTAATATAACATCATAAATTAAAATAATAAAATTTAAAATAATGGGGATTTCCAGAATCTTCCATTTGTGGAGCAGGGCCACAGCTGTCACCCCTGCCATGACAGGGTGTGGTCATTTTCTCTAATGTCCTATTGCTCTCCTCACGGCTGGGTTGACCCCTTGCAGCAACTGTAACTCCTGTATACTTCTTTCAGTCAAACCCAGAGGTCACTGGACAGGCAGTCCTGCACCTCCCACTTAACTCCCTGTGTTTGTATTCACTTTCCTCTCTGCTATGAGAGACAGAGCCATTCCAAAGCTTCCTCAAGCTCATAGACACAGGCACAACATCCACACCACAGAGGAATGAACCTCTGGAGAAGGAGAAAGACCGTATCATGAGAAATGAGGAGCTGACCCCAGCAAGTCACATGGGCAGGGCTGCTCAGGTCCTATGCTGTCTCAGAGGCAGCTAGACCTGAAGGAAGAGGCTCCCCAGTATGTAGCAGTGTTAATTCATGATATTTGGTCCAGCAGATATCTGCCCCGGCATGAGGCACCTGAAGGGAGCATTCAATACCTTTCTTAGATTTTCACACAGAGCACAAATAAAAGATGGGAGGGCTTGCCAAATATTATCCGAAAGGCTCACCTACAAGATGCTGGGAGAGGTTATTCACAGAAAGGAGTCTGCAAATCTTTGATATGCATCTTGGATGACGGTGTGGTGAAGCTCAAACTATTATGGCTTGGAAAGAGTTCCTAATTTCTCATAACATGGGGCATTTTATCTGTTCTGCCCACTGGAATCTCACTTTTTTTTTTTTTACAAATGCCACACACATATTTCACTGTAATCAACTTCATTTTATTAAAGTCATGGAAGACAAAAAGGGCCTTTGTAAACTTAATATAAAATATAATGCCACCTGATCTATTCTGAGAGAGGAAAACGACATTTGTAACATCATTATTAAATTGGAAAGATGTGTTTCAAATAAACATGTTATGTTTATTTGTTTCCTCTGCTTGAAAAGCCTTCTGTAGCCCCCTCCACCTTGAGCCTTCACCTGATCAACTCATGAACACCACTTCTACTGGAAATGCTCTCCTAGCCTTCAAAGCACAGCCATGTTCTTCCAGTATTACAGTTCACACAACATATGCATGCTATTTATTAATATGTTTATTCTGTCTCTCTCTTCCTGGATTATTACATACTTAAAGATAAAAACTGTATCTGTCATTTTTACCATTTCCTTGATGCTTAACTTAGGGACTGGCATACTATGTGTTTGATAAATATTTGTTATATGAGTTAAGAAACTCAAAACATTGGAAAAGACCTACTCCATGGCACAGCAAAATCAAAACCAAACACAGAAAATAATGAACAACCACTCTAAAGTAGAGGAAATAGGGTCAAGTTGAACTTAGTGAAAATTTTTTTCAGAAAAATAATGTAAACAAGAATTTTTTCAAGAGTTATTTCTTTGAATACACTAAGAAATTGGCCCAAAATCTAGCAGTATTTTATAAACCTATTTGATTGTTGTTGAGATGTAATTGATGTATACTATTTTATTAGTTTTAGGTGAACAAAATAATGATTTGATATATGTATATATTGTGAAATGATTACCACAATAAATTTAGTTAACATTCATCACCACACTTTTTTTTTTGTGATGAGAATTTTTGGGGGGATTTTTTTATTTTGCATTTTTTATTATTGAATTATAGTTGCATACAATGACATATTAGTTTTAGATGTACAACCCAGTGATATGACAATTCTTGCAATACTCAGTGTTCACCATGATAAATACAGTATAGGGAATGTAGTCAATAATATTGTAATAACATTATATGGTGACAGATGGTGACTACACTTATCATGATGATGAGAACTTTTAAAATCTGATGAGCATTGGGTGTTATACACAACTAATGAATCATTGAACACTATGTCAAAACTAATGATATACTATAAGTTGGCTAATTGAACTTTATAAAAAATAAAATAAAAATGAAAATAAAAAATAAAAAAAATCTGCTTTCCTAGCAACTTTCATACATGCAATACAGTACTGTTAACTATAGTCACTGTGCTCCACATTACATCACCAAGGGTTATAACCGCAAGTATGTACCTTTTGACCACCCTTACCCATCTCACCCCACCCCCAACCACTATCTCTGACAACCATTAATTCATTCTCTGTATCTATGATTTCAGGGTTTTATTTTTTTTTTCCATTGATGGGGCACCTGGCTGGCTCGGTCAGTAAAGCATGCAACTCTTGATCTTGGGGTTATAAGTTTGAGCCCCACATTGGGTGTAGAGATTACTTAAAAATTAAAAAAAATTAAAAAATATTTCCATTTATAGTTGACATCATACGGCATTTGTCTTTCTCAGTCAGACTTATTTCACTTAAGTTGCCTCAAGTTTCATCCATGCCCTCAAGTTTGATCTATGTTGCAATTGGCAGGATTTCCTTCTTTTTTATGGCTGAATATATATGTATATATATATATATTTATAATTTCTTTATTCATCCACTGATGGACATTTAGGTTTTCGCTATTGTAAATGACGTAAATAATGTTGCAATGAACATGAGTTTGCAGATATATTTTCGACGTAGTGATTTTGTTTCCTTTGGATAAATGTCCTAAAGTGGAATTGCTGGATCACATGATAGTTCTATTTTTAATGTTTTGAGGAATTTCCATACTACAGCATTGATTTATATTCCCCCAACAGTGCACAAGTGTTCTCTTTTCTCCACATCCTCGCCAATGTTTTTGTTTCTTTTTTTTTTTTTTTGATAATAGACATTCTAACAGATGTGAGGTAGTTTGTTTTGGTTTTGTTTTGTTTTTAAAGCTTTTATTTGGGCGCCTGGGTGGCTCATGGTTAAGCGACTGTCTTCCGCTCAGGTCATGATCCTGGAGTCCCAGGATCCAGTCCCACATCGGGCTCCCTGCTCGACAGGGAGTCTGCTTCTCCCTCTGACCCTCTTCCCTCTCGTGCTCTCTATCTCTCATTCTCTCAAATAATAAATAAATAAAATCTTAAAAAAATAAAGCTTTTATTTATTTGACAGAGAGAGACACAGTGAAGAGGGAACACAAGCAGGGGGAGTGGGAGAGGGAGAAGCAGGCTTCCTGCCGAGCAGGGAGCCCGATGCGGGGTTCCATCCCAGGACCGTGGGATCATGACCTGAGCTGAAGGCAGACGCTTAATGACTGAGCCACCCAGGTGCCCCTTGTTTTGTTTTTTAAGGAGAAATAGTGCAAATAACTTCTTACTAGGTAGATGAACCAAGGAAACAAACGGGTTAGTGTTCCAAAGGTAAGACAGATAGTAAGTGCAGAAATGAAAAGAAAAAGAAATCCAACCAAACTTCTTAAATCAAGATATCATTTTATGCTAATTGATCAGATATAATAAAAGTCAATATTGTATACAAGCAAGAATGAACAGAAATTGCATTCTTATGTCCTGCTATAGTTGCACAAATAACCAAATGTTTTCTTATTTATGCATTAATTTGGAATATATACAGAGCACTTCATATGCTGCAGATGCTGTACTAGGAGTTAGGGATGCAATAGTGAACAGACTAGATATTGTCCTGTGCTTTCAGAGCATTCAGTTTATTGAAAGGAATAGATGAATACACTTCAGTGCAGTGAGTGCCACTCTAAGAGAAGTGTGGAGGCTAAAGAGGCCCAAACAGGTGCACCCAACTCAGACTTTCCCAGACAAGTGACACATAAATTTACATCTATAGGAAGAGAAGGAATTAGCCACATGAAAGTGGTGTGGGAAAGGTAACATGGGAGGAGGGTTTCTTTGTGACCAGGGAGTTGCTGTGTGAACACACACACACACACACACACACACACATTTAAGACTATAAAAAGTGGGGTGCCTGGGTGGCTCAGATGGTTAAGCATCTGCCTTCGGCTCAGGTCATGATCCCGAGGTCCTGGGATCGAGTCCCGCATCGGGCTCCCTGCTCCTTGGGGGCCTGCTTCTCCCTCTGCTTCTCTCTCTCTCTCTCTCTCTCTCTCTCTCTCTCTCTCCCCCCCTCTGTCTCTCATGAATAAATAAATAAAATCTTTAAAAAAAAGACTATAAAAAGTTGCTGAGTATCCATTAAAAATGAAATGGGAAATAAGTTTCAAAACTTATTTTGCTAGAGACTATAATATTAGATAAAGAGAAAAAACATGCCACGCTAGAGATAGTCAATGTCCTCAAAGACATAAGTAATTTCCATCATACAAATGCCCAACAATGTGAGAAGGAACTATGCTGAAAGATGGCTTTCTTTCGAGTATGCATCCTCTTTTCATTTTCTGATTACTAATCAGGAGTTGAAAACATCCCTCCTCATCTCTTAGTTTGCCTCATTATTTTTTGTTTCACCTACTAAGCATTTTGGAGCCCTTAACAGTGTTATGCATTTACCCATACAAAAAAGTTCCATGTATTCTCTTAGTAGCAACCTATTATATACACATACATATAAAAATATAGCTTTTCCTGCTTTTTAAAGATTTTATTTATTTATTTGAGAGAGAGAGAGAGTGCACGAGCAGTGGGGAGGAGCAGAGGAAGAGGGACACAGAGCTAAGCATGGAGCTGGACACAAGCTCTATACCAGGACCCTTAGATCATGAAATGAGCTGAAGTCAGAAACTTCAACTGAGCCACACAGGCACCCGTGGCTTTTGCTATTTGATGTATAAATTCATTTCGTTTTTTTTTAAATATTTAAATTATACTTAGTTAACATACAGTGCAATGTTGGATTCAGGAGTAGAACTCAGTGATTCGTCACTTACATACAACACCCAGTACCTTCCTTAATACCAATCACCCATCTAGCCCACATCCCACCCACCTCCCTCCATCAACCCTCAGTTTGTTCTCTACCTTTAAAGAGTCTCTTATGGTTTGTCTCCTTCTCTCACTTTTTTAAAATTTTATTGTTATGTTAATCACGATACATACATCATTAGCTTTGGATGTAGTGTTCCATGATTCATTGTTTGTGCATAACACCCAGTGCTCCACGCAGAATGTGCCCTCTTTAATACTCATCACCAGGCTAACCCATCCCCCCAACCCCCTCCCCTCTAGAACCCTCAGTTTGTTTTTCAGAGTCCATCCTCTCTCATGGTTCATCTCCCCCTCCAACTTACTCTCCTTTATTCTTCCCCTCCTGATATATTCTTCTTCTTTTTTTTTCTTAACATATATTGCATTATTTGCTTCAGAGGTACAGATCTGTGATTCAACAGTCTTGCACAATTCACAGCGCCCACAACAGCACATACCCTACCCAATGTCTATCACCCAGGCACCGCCTCCCTCCCACCACCCACCACTCCAGCAACCCTCAGTTTGTTTCCTGAGATTAAGAACTCCTCATATCAGTGAGGTCATATAATACATGTCTTTCTCTGATTGACTTATTTCACTCAGCCTAACAACCTCCAGTTCCATCCACGTCATTGCAAATGGCAAGATCTCATTCTTTTGATGGCTGCATAATATTCCATTGTGTATATATACCACATCTTCTTTATCCATTCATCTGTCGATGGACATCTTGGCTCTTTCCAAGTTTGGCTATAGTGGACATTGCTGCTATAAACATTGGGGTGCACGTACCCCATCGGATCCCTACATTGGTATCTTTGTGGTAAATACGCAGTAGTGAAATTGCTGGATCGTATGGTAGCTCTATTTTCAACTTTTTGAGGAACCTCCATACTGTTTTCCAGAGTGGATGCCCCAGCTTGCATTCCCACCAACAGTGTGGGAGGGTTCCCCTTTCTCCGCATGCCCACCAACATCTGTTGTTTCGTGACTTGTTAATTTTAGCCATTCTGACTGGTGTGAGGTGGTATCTCATTGAGGTTTTGGTTTGGATTTCCCTGATGCCGAGTGATGTTGAGCACTTTTTCATGTGTCTGTTGGCCATTTGGATGTCTTCTTTGGAAAAATGTCTGTTCATGTCTTCTGCCATTTCTTGATTGGATTATTTGTTCTTTGGTTGTTGAGTTTGATAAGTTTTTATACATTTTGGATACTAGCCCTTTATCTAATAGGTCATTTGCAAATATTTTCTCCCATTCTGTCGGTTGTCTTTTGGTTTGTGGACTGTTTCTTTTGCTATGCAAAAGCTTTTTATCTCGATGAAATCCCAATAGTTCATTTTTGCCCTTGCTTCCCTTGTCTTTGGCGATGTTTCTAGGAAGAAGTTGCTGCAGCTAAGTTCGAAGAGGATGCTGCCTGTGTTCTCCTTTAGGATTTGGATGGACTCCTGTCTCACGTTTAGGTCTTTCAACCGTTTGGAGTCTATTTTTGTGTGTGGTGTAAGGAAATGGTCCAGTTTCATTCTTCTGCATGTGGCTGTCCAATTTTCCCAACACCAATGTTGAAGAGACTGTCTTTTTTCCATTGGACATTTTTTCCTGCTTTGTCAAAGATTAGTTGACCATAGAGTTGAGGGTCCATTTCTGGGCTCTCGATTCTGTTCCATTGATCTATGTGTCTGTTTTTGTGCCAGTACCATACTGTCTTGATGATGACAGCTTTGTAATAGAGCTGGAAGTCCAGAATTGTGATGCCGCCAGCTTTGCTTTTCTTTTTTAATATTCCTCTGGCTATTCGAGTCTCTTCTGGTTCCATACAAATTTTAGGATTATTTGTTCCATTTCTTTGAAAAAAGTGGATGGTATTTTGATGGGGATTGCACTGAATGTGTAGATTGCTCTAGGTAGCATTGACATCTTCAAATATTTGTTCTTCCAATCCATGAGCATGGAACGTTCTTCCATTTCTTTGTGTCTTCTTCAATTTCTTTCATGAGTATTTTATAGTTTTCTGAGTATAGATCCTTTGCCTCTTTGATTAAATTTATTTCTAGGTATCTTATGGTTTTGGGGGCAATTGTAAATGGGATCGACTCCTTGATTTGTCTCTCTTCTGTCTTGTTGTTGGTGTATAGGAATGCCACTGATTTCTGTGCATTGATTTTATATCCTGTCACTTTACTAAATTCCTGCATGAGTTCTAGCAGTTTTGGGGTGGAGTGTTATGGGTTTTCCACATACAGTATCATATCATCTGCAAAGAGTGAGAGTTTGACTTTCTCTTTGCCAATTTGGATGCCTATGATTTCTTTTTGTTGTCTGATTGCTGTGGCTAGGACTTCTAATACTATGTTGAATAGCAGTGGTGATACTGGACATCCCTGCCGCATTCCTGATCTTAGGGGAAAAGCTCTCTGGAAAATGATATTCGGTGTAGGTTTTTCATAGATGGCTTTATGATACTGAAGGTATGTACCATCTATCCCTATACTCTGAAGAGTTTTGATCAAGAAAGGATGCTGTACTTTGTCAAATGCTTTTTCTGCATCTATTGAGAGGATCATATGATTCCTGTTCTTTCTTTTGTTAATGTATTGTATCACGTTGATTGATTTGTGGATGTTGAACCAGTCTTGCAGCCCAGGGATAAATCCCACTTGGTCCTGGTGAATAATCCTTTTAATGTGCTGTTGGATCCTATTGACTAGTATTTTGGTGAGAATTTTTGCATCCATGTTCATCAAGGTTATTGGTCTGTAATTCTCCTTTTTGATGGGATCTTTGGTTGGGATCAAGGTAATGGTGACCTCATAAAATGAGTTTGGAAGTTTTCCTTCCATTTCTATTTTTTGGAACATTTCAGGAAAATAGGTATTCTTCTTTAAATGTTTGGTAGAATTCCCCTGGGAAGCCATCTGGCCCTGAGCTTTTGTTTCTTGGGAGATTTTTGATGACTGCTTCAATTTCCTTAGTGGTTAGAGGTCTGTTCAGGTTTTCTATTTCCTCCTGGTTCAATTTTGGTAGTTGATACATTTCTAGGAATGCATCCATTTCTTCCAGGATATCTAATTTGCTGGCATAGAGTTGCTCATAATATGTTCTTATAAGTGTTTGTATGTCTTTGGTGTTGGTTGTGATCTCTCCTCTTTCATTCATGATTTTGTTGATTTGGGTCATTTCTCTTTTCTTTTTCATAAGTCTGACCAGGGGTTTATCAATCTTGTTCATTCTTTCAAAGAACCAGCTCCTAGTTTCGTTGATCTGTTCTTCTGTTCTTTTGGTTTCTAGCTCATTGATTTCTGCTCTGATCTTTATTATTTCTCTTCTCCTGCTGGGTTTAGGCTTTATTTGCTGTTCTTTCTCCAGCTCCTTTAGGTGTAGGGTTAGGTTGTGTATTTGAGACCTTTCTTGTTTCTTGAGAAAGGCTTGTATTGCTATATACTTTCCTCTCAGGACTGCCTTTGCTGTATCCCAAAGATTTTGAACAGTTGTGTTTTCATTTTCATTGGTTTCCATGATTTTTTTTTAATATTTCCTTAATTTCCTGGTTGACCCATTCATTCTTTAGTAGGATGCTCTTTAGCCTCCATGTATTTGAGTTCTTTCTGACTTTCCTCTTGTGATTGAGTTCTAGTTTCAAAGCATTGTGGTCTGAAAATATGCAGGGAATAATCCCAATCTTTTGGTACCGATTGAGACTTGATTTGTGACCTAGGACGTGATCTACTCTGGAGAATGTTCCATGGGCACTAGAGAAGAATGTGTATTCCGTTGCTTTGGGATGGAATGTTCTGAATATGTCTCTGAATCCATTTGGTCCAGTGTGTCATTTAAAGTTTTTATTTCCTTGTTGACCTTTTGCTGAAATGATCTGTCCATTTTAGTAAGGGCATGTTAAATTCCCCCACTATTATTGTATTGTTGTCAATGTGTTTCTTTGCTTTAGTTATTAATTGCCTTATATAATTGGCTGCTCCCACATTAGGGGCATAGATATTTATAATTGTTAGATCTTCTTGTTGGATAGACCCTTTAAGTAGGATATAGTGTCCTTCTTCATCTCTTATTACAGTCTTTTGTTTAAACTCTAATTTGTCTGATATAAGGATTGCCACCCCAGCTTTCTTTTGGTGTCCATTAGCATGGTAAATGGTTTTCCACGCCCTCACTTTCAATCTGTGGGTGTCTTCTGTCTAAAATGAGTCTCTTGCAGACAGCATATGGATGGGTCTTGTTTTTTAATCCAATCTGATAGCCTGTGTCTTTTGATTGGGGCATTTAGCCCATTTACATTCAGGGTAACTACAGAAAGCTGAATTTAGTGCCATTGTATTGCCTGTAAGGTGACTGTTACTGTACATTGTGTCTGTTCCTTTCTGATCTATGCTGCTTTTAGGCTCTCTCTTTGCTTAGAGGACCCCTTTCAATATTTCTTGGAGGGCTGGTTTCGTGTTTGCAAATTCCTTTAGTTTTTGTTTGTCCTGGAAGCTTTTTATCTCTCCTTCTATTTTCAATGACAGCCTAGCTGGATACAGTATTCTTGGCTGCATATTTTTCTCGTTTAGTGCTCTGACTATATCATGCCAGTCCTTTCTGGCCTGCCAGGTCTCTGTGGATAGTTCTGTTGCCAACCTAATATTTCTACCATTGTAGGTTACATATCTCTTCTCCCAAGCTGCTTTCAGGATTTTCTCTTTGTCTCTGAGACTCGTAAGTTTTATTATTAGATGTCGGGGTGTTGACCTATTATTATTGATTTTGAGAGGGGTTCTCTGTGCCTCCTGGATTTTGATGCCTGTTTCCTTCCCCACATTATGGAAGTTCTCTGCTCTAATTTGCTCCAGTATACCTTCTGCCCCTCTCTCTCTTTCTTCTTCTGCTGGGGTCCCAATTTTTCTAATGTTGTTTCATCTTGTCGTATCGCTTATCTCTCTATTTCTGCCCTCGTGATCCTGTAGTTGTTTCTCTCTTTTTCTCAGCCTCTTTATTTTCCATCATTTGGTCTTCTATATCACTGATTCTCTCTTCTGCCTCATTTATCCTAGCAGTTACTGCCCCTATTTTGATTGCACCTCATTAATAGCCTTTTTGATTTACTTGGTTAGATTTTAGTTCTTTTATTTCTCCAGTAAGGGTTTCTCTAATAAATTCCACGCTTTTTTCAAGCCCAGCTAGTATCTTTAAAGTCATGATTCTGAACTCTAGGTCCGACATCATACTAATGTCCGTATTGAGTAGGTCCCTGGCAGACGGTACTTCCTCTTGTTCTTTTTGCTGAGGTGATTTTTTCTGTCTTGTCATTTTGTCCAGAGGAGAATAGATGAATGAGAGAACAAAATGCTAACAGGTTAACAATGTCCCCAGCAAATATATTCCATACAAATCAGAAAAGACCTGAAACCAGGGGAAAAGAAAGGGAAAGAAAGAAAAAAGAAAGAAGAGGGAAAAAAAGAGAAAAAGATAAAAACAAACAAAAACAGAACAATACAAAAAAAACAGACAATGATCAAATATGATCAGGCTAGTGCATAGATCAGTGCCATACACTAGATTTGGGGTGTATTTTGGTCTTTTAGAAGAAAGTGCCTCCTAAAATTTTAACAGAAGAAAGACTTATATATGTACCTAGTAAGGGTTGATACACTGAAGGGATGGAAGACGACTGTAAATTGAAAATTATAAAAGATTTTATAAAAGGAATTGATAAGAAGTTGTTTGAAAAAGAAAGAAGAAGATTTAAAGAAAAAAGAAAAGAAAAAAAGAGGGAGAGAATGTGATCAGGCAGGAGACTAGAACAAAGCCATACACTAGTGATTTAGAGTATATTTTGATCTTTTAGAAGAAACTGTATCTCAAAATTTTAAAGAGAGAACAACTTATATATATATGCCAAAAATAAGCGTAACTACTATGAAGGGATAAAATATGACTCTGAAAATGAAAAATAAAAATGTTTTTTTTAAGAAGGGATTGATAAGATGTTGGTTGAAAAAGGGAAAAAGAAAAATTAAAAAAAAACAGTTAAAAAATTAACTTTGAAAAACTAATGAATCATGGTAAAAAAAAAAAAAGCCATGAATTCTATGTGCAGTATTCCCCCAGCGCTGGAGTTCTCCCGTTCTCCTTGATTGGTAAACTTGGTCTTGGCTTGCTGGCTGTTCGTGCTGATCTTCTGGGGGAGAGGCCTGTTGCTGTGGTTCCCAAATGTCTTTGCTGGAGGCGGAATTGCCCCGCCCTTATCGGTCCAGGCTAAGCAATGTGTTCGGGTTTGCTCTTGGGAGCTTTTGTTCCCTGCAAGCTCTGGGTACAGCTTTGGAGGACCAGAGTGAAAATGGTGGCCTCCCAATCTCTGCCCGGAGGAGCCAAGAACTCGGGGCCCTGCTCCTTAGTGCACCCCCAGAGAAAAGCAGTCACTCCCATCTCCCTGGTCTCCGCCATACTCCTTGCTCACCTGGCCTGGACCAAGTGTTTCTGTCTCCGGCTCCTGACCCCGTGTGGAGTCTCCAAACCCAGCAGATCCCTGCGGTGCGCTCCCGCGCTGCTCCTCCCACGGGAGGAAAGAGAGTCTCCCCGGATCTGCCGGTTGTTGGGTCCCTGCTGGAGGAGCAGTGGCCTGACTGTGCCGCAGATCACAGTTTATGGCAACCCCGAGCTGAGTGAGAGCCCGCGCCTCGGCTCCGTCTCTGCAGCCAGCTTCCCCGCTCCGATGCCTGGGAGCTCTGCTGCACTCAGGCACCCCCGGTCTTTCCTGACCTCAAGGATCCTGATACCACAATGTCCCATGAGGGTTTCACCCCCAGCTTAGCCACTGGAGCGACGTCCCTCAGTGGAACCGACTTCTAAAAGTTCTGATTTTGTGCTCCGTGGCTCTATCACTTGCCAGAAGCCGCCGACGGAGGCTCCCTTCCCCGCCGTCTATCCCAAATATCACCTCGGATTCACTTCTCCACATCCTACCTTCCTGTAAGTGGTCGCTTCTCTGTTCAGAAAGTTGTTGCTACTCTCTTCTTCGGTCTCCTGTTGAGTTTTGTAGGTGTTCAGAATGGTCTGATCCCTATTCAGCTGAATTCCTGAGACCAGACGAAATCCAGGTCTCCTATTCCTGCACCATCTTGCTCCGCCCTCCAACCTCCCTCTCTCACTTTTTTTTCCTTTCTTCCCCCTTCCCGTTTGCTCATCTGTTCTGTTCTTAAATTCCACATATGAATGAAATTATATGGTGTTTGTCTTCCTCTGACTGACTTATTTCATTTAGCATAATACATTCTAGCTTCATCCATGTCGTTGTGAATGGCAAGATTTCATTCCTTTTGATGACTAATATTCCAGTGTGTGTGTGTGTGTTTGTGTGTGTGTGTGTGTGTGTGTATGTGTACACCACATGTTCTTTATCCATTCATCAGTAGTCAATGGACATTTGGGCCTTTTCCATAGTATGGCTATTGTTGCTAATGCTGCTATAGAACACTTATGAAAAAAATTGAAGAGGACACAAAGAAATTGAAAAGCATTCCATGCTCATGGATTAGAAGAACAAACATTGTTAAAATGTTTATACTACCCAAAGCAAGCTACACTTTTAATGCAATCCCTATTAAAATACCACCAGCATTTTTCACAGAGCTAGAACATACAATCCTAAATTGTGTATGGAACCACAAAAGTCCCTGAATAGGCAAAGCAATCCTGAAAAACCATTTGCATCAACATGGATGGAACTGGAGGGGATCATGCTAAGTGAAATAAGTCAAGCAGAGAAAGACAGATATCATGTAGTTTCATTCATATGTGGAACATAAGGAATAGCATGGAGGATCATAGGGGAAGGGAGGGAAAACTGAAGGGGGAGAAAACAGAGAAGGAGACAAACCATGAGAGACTCTGGACTCGGGAACCAAAGTGAGGGTGATAGAAGGGAGGGGGTGGGGGGATGGGGTAACCAGGTGATGGGCATTAAGGAGGGCACGTGCTGTGATGAGTACTGGGTGTTATACACAACTAATGAATCACTGAACACTACATCAAAAACTAATGATGTACTATATGTTGGCTAACTGGACATAATAATAAAAAAATGTCCAAAAAACTGGAGACATCACAATTCCGGATTTCAAGCTACATAAAAAGCTGTAGTAATCAAGGCAGTATGGTACTGGCACAAAAACAGACACATAGATCAATGGAACAGAATAGAAAAACCCAGAAATGGACTCACAACTATATGGTCAACTAATTTTGACAAAGCAGGAAAGAATATCCAATGGAAAAAAAGACAGTCTCCTCAATAAATTCATTTGCTTATCTATTTACTTAATAGAGACTTCTGAACTTCAACTATATAACCATATTGTACTGGGCACTGGGTACATAATGAATTAGACAAAAATGACCCTGGCATCCAGGAGTTCACATATAAACACATAGTGTTGATAGAGTACAGTGTGAAGGCAAACAAATAAATGAACCATTAGATACAAATTATATTAGGATAAGATAATGAAACAAATGACTTATTTAGAATGATAAAGATTGGTGAAGGTGATTGGCTAAAATAAAGTGGCCAGGGAAGACTTTTCTGACCAGGTGAAATTTAAGCTGATACTTGAAGGATTATGAAAGCTCTACAAAGAGCAGAGGGAACATGATCCCAGGCAGAAAAACAACATATATGAAGTCCCAGAATTAATTATATGGATTTTATGGTTGCCTTTGCCAGCAGACATATCATTATAATATGATGAACTGACCAACATGCAACATCCAACACTCTTTTCCGGTCTGTCTGCATAACTGAGGCAACACAAATTCGCTATTTTATTTTACAGCCTTTCAGTTATGTTCCAGTCAAGATATGTAAGGAAAAGACCACTTGTGCCTCTATTCTATATCATTTTACTACTCTTTCTAAGGACATAGAAAGAATATTAAGATCTATTATGGGGTTCTATAATGACAAGTATGAAAAGAGCTAAAAGAATCACAGAGATGTGGAGTCTGACATCTTCTAACCACTAAACAAATAACAATAGCCACCTGCTTATCTCTGTATTTTCCCCAGCTTTACTCTCAGCAACTTTCAAGTATTCCTTTTTTCTTTAAATTTTTATTGTTATGTTAATCACAATACATTACACCATTAGTTTTCTATGTAGTGTTCCATGATTCATTTTTTTTTATTTATTTGCGAGAGAGAATGAGAGACAGAAAGCATGAGAGGGAGGAGGGTCAGAGTGAGAAGCGGACTCCCTGCTGAGCAGGGAGCCCGATGTGGGACTCGATCCCGGGACTCTAGGATCATGAGCTGAGCCGAAGGCAGTTGCTTAACCAACTGAGCCACCCAGGCTCCCTCCATGATTCATTGTTTGCGTATAACACCCAGTGCCCCATGCAGAACGTGCCTTCTTTAATACCCATCACCAGGCTAACCCATTCCCCCACTCCCTCCCCTCTAGAACCCGGTTTGTTTTTCAGAGTCCATCGTCTCTCATGGTTCATCTCCCCCTCTGATTTATCCCCCTTCATTCTTCCCCTCCTGCTATCTTCTTTTTTTTTTCTTAATATATATTGCATTATTTGTTTCAGAGGTACAGATCTGTGATTCAACAGTCTTGCACAATTCACAGCACTCACCATAGCACATACCCTCCCCAATGTCTATCACCCAGCCACCCCATCCCTCCCACCCCCCACCACTCAAGTATTCTTAACCAGAATCACCATGCTACATTAGATCCCAGAACTTATTTATCTTGTAACTGGAAGTTTGTAAACTTTCACTAACATCTCTCCATAACTCCCCACACCCACTCCAGCCTCTGGTAAAACCACCATTCTGCTTTCCATTTCTATGAGTTTGGCTTTTTTCTGCCTATAAATAATATCATAGAATATTTTTTTCTTAGTCTAACTTATTCCACTTAGCATAAAATGCCCTTAGGTTTCATTCACGTTGCTGCAAATGGCAGGGTATCCCTCTTTCTTAATGCTGCATACTGTGTGTGTGTGTGTGTGTGTGTGTGTGTGTGTGTGTGTGTGTATCTTATTTATTAATTCACCCACTGATGGACACCTGTGTTGTTTCCATTTCTTTGGTACTGTGAATAATGCTGCAATAAACATGGAAGTGCAGATATCTCTCTGATCTTCTTTTCATTTCCTTTGCATATATACTCAGAAGTGGGAATTGTTGGATCCTATGGTAGTTCTATTTTTAATTTTTTGAGACCACTTATTTCTTTGAGTGTATAATAAACCACTACTTGTTTAAGCTACAGCCTTCCAGTTTTGAGGGTTTTGTTTGTTTCTTGCTTGTTTGTTTGTCGTGCTTCATGCAGCTTAAAACATCCCTAACTGGTATAAATTTCAGGCATTTTTTCCCCTCATGCCCAATTGCGTGTTTGGTACTAGTATTGGGCAATACTGGTGGGAGCTGACTAGGTTATGATCAGCAGAGTAATCCTGTATCCTTGCTATAGTGCTTAGACCAGGTATGAGAACTTAATTCAGCCCTAGGTAATCAGAACATAGAGATTAGAACTTCACTTCGATCTTGGCAATTACCATGTTAATAGGACTAGGTATTTTGGCCCTGAAGCTTGCATTAGTTTTTTTTTTTCTTCTTCTTCTGTTATCTCAGAAAAAGTATATTTAAGTTGGCTTATTATTTTTAAGTCAGCATTGTTATTGAGTTAAGAAATCATGCTAATAATGTTAATGCATATTCATTCTGGGGGATAAAAAAGAAATGTATATAATTAGGAAGTGGAGCATCAGGCTAATCCCTTTAGGCAATGATAAGCAAGCAAATGGTATTAAAGAGCAAACAAATCACTAATGAGTTTGAGACTGGTTTGATTGACATTATGCTTTTATTTTATTATTTTTTTCTTTTTTCTTTTTTCTTTTTTTTAATTATTATGTTATGTTAATCACCTACATTACATCATTAGTTTTTGATGTAATGTTCCATGATTCATTGTTTGCGTATAACACCCAGTGCTCCATGCAGAATGTGCCCTCTTTGATACCCATCACCAGGCTAACCCATTCCTCCACCCCCTCCCCTCTAGAACCCTCAGTTTGTTTTTCAGAGTCCATAGTCTCTCACGGCTCGTCTCTCCCTCTGATTCCCCCCCCTTCATTCTACCCCTCGTGCTATCTTCTCCTTCTTCTTCTTCTTCTTTCTTCTTTTTTAACATATAATGTATTATTTGTTTCAGAGGTACAGATCTGTGATTCAACAGTCTTACACAATTCACATGTGGTGAGCACTGTGAATTGTATTTTATTATTTTTTTAAATTTTATTTTATTATGTTAAGTCAGTCACCATACAATACATCATTAGTTTTTGATGTGGTAATCCACGATCCATTGTTTTCACATAACGTCCAGTGCTCCATGCAGTACGTGCCTTCCTTAATACCCATCACCAGTCTAACTCCCCCCCCCCCTCCCCTCTAAAACCCTCAGTTTGTTTCCTAGAACCCATAGTCTATCATGGTTCATCTCTCCCTCTGATCCCCACACCTTCATTTTCCCCTTCATTCTCCTAATATTCTCCATGCTATTCCTTATGTTCCACAAATAAGTGAAACCATATGATAATTGACTTTTTCTGCTTGACTTATTTCACTTAGCATAATCTCCTCCAGTCCCATCCATGTGGATGTAAAAGTTGGGTATTCATCCTTTCTCATGGCTGAGTAATATTCCATTGTATATATGTACAACATCTTTTTTATTCATTCATCTGTTGACTTTTTTCAAAGTGCAGGAACAAACAATCCTAAAAGTTGTATGGAATCAGAAAATACCCCGAATCGTCAAGGAAATGTTGAAAAAGAAAAACAAATATGGGGGTATCACGTTGCCCAATTTCAAGGTATATTACAAAGCAATGATCACCAAGACAACATGGTACTGGCACAAAAACAGACATATAGACAAATGGAACAAAATAGAGAGCCCAGATATGGACCCTAAACTCTATGGTCAAATAATCTTTGACAAAGCAGGAAATAATATGCAATGGAAAAAAAAACAGTCTCTTCAATAAATGGTGTTGGGAAAATTGGACAGCCACATGCAGAAGAATGGAACTCGACCATTCTTTAACACCATACACAAAGATAAACTCAAAATGGATGAAAGACCTCAATGTGAGACAGGAATCCATTAAAATTCTAGAGGAAAACATAGGCAATAACCTCTTTGACAATGGCCACAGCAACTTCTTTCAAGTTACATCTCCAAAAGCTAGTGAAACAAAAGCAAAAATGAACTTTTGGGACTTCATCAAGATGAAAAGCTGCTGCACAGCAATGAAAACAGTCAACAAAACAAAGAGGCAACCCACAGAATGGGAGAAGATATTTGGAAATGACACTACAGATAAAGGGCTGGTATCCAAGATCTATAAAGAAATTCTCAAACTCAAAACCCAAAAAACAAATAATCAAGTCAAAAAGTGGGCAGAAGACATCAACAGACACTTCTCCAAAGAAGACATATAAATGGCTAACAGACACATGAAAAAATGTTCATCATCATTAGCCATCAGGGAAATTCAAATCAAAACCACATTGAGGTACCATCTTACACCAGTTAGAATGGCAAAAATGGACAGAGAAAGAACCAACAAATGTTGGAGTGGTTGTGGAGAAAGGGGAAACCTCTTACACTCTTGGTGGGAATGCAAGTTTGTACAGCCACTTTGAAAAACAGTGTGGCGGTTCCTCAAAAAACTAAAAATAAAGTTCACTTATGACCCAGCAATTGCACTCTTGGGTATTTACCTCAAGGACACAGATGTAGTGAAGAGAAGGGCCATATGCACCCCAATGTTCATAGCAGCAATGTCCGCAATAGCCGAACTGTGGAAAGAGCCGAGATGCCCTTCAACAGATGAATGGATAAAGACATTATGCTTTTAAAATATTACTTTAATTATTATATTCAGAATAAATTAAGAAAGAAAGGATCAAGATTGAGAGTCTGTTAAGAGATGAGCATGATGTAGAAAAAGATGGATTGTGTGTACTTTGAACTTAGTTGAGGAATGGAGAAGGGGTAGTTAAGGCAGCTACAAGAATGAGTACTGACTCTCATGTTTCTAGATTGAGCATAGGTGAATGGTAGTGTTATTCAATGAGATAAGGAAGAAGAGGGAAAGAAAAGATTTGGGATAAAAGTCACAAAAATTTATATATGAAGATTCAATGGAAAATCCTAAGAAATATATTAAGTCAAAAATTAATAAAGATGCTTAATGTAAGAAAATGAATAGTGCTGCCTTAAAGCAATCCATTTATCCAGAGAGAAAATATAAGAGTAAAGAAAAGTGTGTGTTCATGATTTTATTCTGAGAAACTGAAATATTTCCATGTCTAATATTGAAGAAAGAATTGGTGAAGTGACTCAAAAGAGTAGTTAAATGAGAGAAAAATAAAGTAGGAGAGTGTTGGATCATAGAAATTAAAACAGCAGCTGGAGGAATTGGCAAATGCCATCAACTGCTTTGGGATACCATAAGCATTTTAAGGACGGATTGCATTAGCAAGATCATTGCTTATTTAGAGATGAGATAAAGAAGATTAAGTTCAGAGGACTATAAAGTGTTGTGCATTAGCTTGGGTGAGAAATAATAGTGATCTTAACAAGCAAATAAGTAGTGAGGATAGAGATTAATGAGAAAAAAAGATAAATATTGGAGATAAAGTTGACAAAATTGGTGATTGATTAAATGGTGGAAATAAAGCTAGGGAAGAGTCAAGGAGTATGGCCAGGTTTCTGGCATGTACAACAGTTTGAGCCATGCTTATTATGGAGTTTGGGAGCAAAGAAAATGCAGGTTTCCGTAGGAAGATGCGGAGTACAGTTTTAGACATGTTGATTTTGATGTGAATGTGAGATAGCCAAACAAAGACAATTTGATCAGAGCGAAATTCATAAAAGAAGAAATGAAGATGTAGTTTAGAATTTCACAAATCCATGAACAGGTGTGCTTAGGGGAAGTGAATGGACTTGGAAAGGTAACCTGGGCTTTGAATGAGCATTTTAGGCAGGATACACACTATTCAGTTTGCTTCCAGACACTAACATAGTTATCCTCAGGTTAATGTTTTATTCTAGTTCCCAAAGTCATTGGAGTTTGGGAACCTTGGAGAAGACAAGTGCAGGGTTGAGCATGGAAGAGATAAAATATCAAATGGATAAGCAACGAGAAACAGCAGACAGATTAGAAATAAAGAAAGACTTAGAGAATGGTTTTAAAGATGACAAGGGGATGCCTGGGTGGCTCAGTGAGTGGAGCATTGGATTCTTGATTTCAGCTCAGGTCATGATCTTGGGGTCGTGGGATAAGGCCCTGCATAGGGCTTCACACTGAGCATGGAGTCTGCTTGTCTCTCTCCCTCTGCACTTCCCCCACCTCAAATAAATAAATAATAAATAAATAAATAAATAAATAAATAAATAAATAAATAAAATCTTTTTTAAAAAATGATGCCAAGGGAAGGGGGTATGATCAATAGTGTTGGGTTTAGTTGAGGTGTAAAATAATAAAATAATTGTTGATACCCACTGAAGTTACTAATGAATAGGTCATTTTCCTCTAACTAAGAGCAATTTCAATGGAATAGAGGAGAACAGAAGACAGATTTCAGTGTTTTAAGAATTGAGGAGCATGTGAGTGTAAACAACTTGAACATATTCAACTGGAGAGAAGCTAGGGTTGAGGGAGTGGTGAGATCTAAAGCTTAAGTAGTAGCATTAAATAGAATTAGGAATGTATTCTCTGTAGGAATGAAACAGAAAGATAAAACAACTGATTAGATGTATACACATTTGTGTTTGTGACAGGAAGTTGATGGTGCTCTATTTTCTCAAAGGAGTGGCAGGAAAGTAATTATTTAAGACAGAAACGGTAAGTAAAGAGAGAGAAAGTCCCAGAACTGCCCTAGAGAATGGAGAAGACTGAGGTATTTCCAGGAGCACCTGTCCTGGCAGACTCCAGCAGATATTAACAAATTTAATTTACCAAAATATATATTAAAAAATACACTACTTCTAAGTCTCTTATTTATTCCAGGAATGCAAGGTTGATTGAATATTAAAAAAATCAATATTGTAATTAACCATATTAGGGGTCATAAGAAGAAAAATCACATGATCATATTAACTCATGCAGAAAAGGCATTTGACAGGGGCTCCTGAGTGGCTCAGTCAACTATGCATCCAACTCTTGATTTCAGCTCAGGTCATGATCTCAGGGTCCTGGGATCTAGCCCGGAGTTGGGCTACCTGCTCAGTAGGGAGTCTGCTTGTCTCTCTCTCCCTCTGCCCCACCCCTGCTCTTTCTTTCTCTCTCTTAAGTAAATAAGGAATAAATCTTTAAAAATGAAAAAAAATTCACAAAATTCAACTCCCATTCATGATAAAAATTGTCAGTGAAGTAGGCATAGAAAGGAAATCATCAACCTGATAGCATAAAAAACACACACATGCACACACACACACGCACACACACACCTTAACTACAGTTAACGTTACTTAATGTTCAATGACAAAAGACTGAATGCTTCCCTCAAAGATTGGGTATATGAGTAAGATGTCCACTTTTAACTACTCCTCTTCAACTTGGTAGTGAAATTCCTAGCCAGTTGAATATAATGAGAAAAGAAAGCAAATAATTACAAGTTGGCAATGAATAAATAAAGGTATTCATGTTTTCAAATTGCATAATTAACAACAAAATATATAAAATGATCTACAAAAAACAAAAACAAAAACAAAACAAAACAAAATCTTCCAGAACTAATAGGTGATTTTAGTAAGGTCACAAGACACAAGGTCAACACACACAATTATATTTCTAAATACTAGCCATTTACAATTAGAAACTGAAATTTAGAACTCAGTGCATTTACAAGAGCTCAAAAATAGGTGTAAGCTCAACACAAGGTGTATAGGATCTCTATCAGCATAACAGTATGGAGGTTCCTCAAAAAGTTAAAAAGAGAACCACTTTATGATCCAGTAATTGGACTACTAGGTATTTACCCAAACAATGCAAAAATACTAATCCAAATGGATAAATGCATCCTGATATTTATAGCACCATCATTGACAAAAGTTCAAATATGGAAATAGCCCAAATATCCACTGAATGATGAATGGATAAAGAAGAAAATAATGGAATATTCCTCAGCCAGAAAAAAGAATGAAATTTTGCCATTTGCAATGACATGGATGGAACTAGAGGGTATTATGCCAAGCAAAATAAGTCAGTGAGAGACAAATACCATATGATTTCACTCATATGTAGAATTTAAGAACAAAACAAAGAAGCAAAATGGGGGGGAAAGTGACAAACCAAAAAACAGACTCTTTTTTTTAAGATTTTATTTATTTATTTGAGAGAGAGAATGAGAGAGAGAGAGAGCACATGAGAGGGGGGAGGGTCAGAGGGGGAAGCTGACTCCCTGCTGAGCAGGGAGCCCGATGCGGGACTCGATCCCGGGACTCCAGGATCATGACCTGAGCCGAAGGCAGTCATTTAACCAACTGAGCCACCCAGGCGCCCCAAAAAACAGACTCTTAACTATAGAGAACAAACTAATGGTTACCAGCGGGGAGATAGGTGGGGGATGGGTTAAACAGGTGATGGGAATTAAGGAGTGCACCTGTCAGGATGAGCAGCAGGTGATGTTTGGAAGTGTTGAATCATTATATTCTGCACCTGAAACTAGTATTATACTGTGTTAAACTAAGTGGAATTTAAATAAAAACTTGAAAAAAGAAAAGCATAACACATTGATAAAAAAAATCAAAGACCTAAATAAATGTAGAGAAACATTATGTTCATAAGATCAGAAGACATCCCATAGTGATTAGATAAAATTGTTCTATAGGGTAGATACAATTTCTATCATAATCCCAGCAGTTTGCTTAGGATTGTCTTGGTTGTAGCACCAAAAGCTTTACTTCCAAGGAAGTCCCTTCATGGGTTGTGATAAATCCTAGCTTTTGGCTATGAGTAAAAAAGATTGGGGTGGGGAGAATGGAAAGGCTACAGAATCTTTATGGTAGCCCCCAAATCAGGTTTCAATGCCTTTTAGTGTTAAATGGATACAGTATATATATTTCAATGGATACAGCATAAGTATATATACATATAATGTGTATATAATAAAATATATGTATAAGATATATATCTCATAAAAAATATATATAAATTTAAATTCAATAGGCCGAGTTCATTAGTTTCAGATGTAGTGTTCAGTAATTCATCAGTTGCATATAACACCCAGTGCTCATCACATCACATGCCCTCCTTAATGCCCATCACCCAATTACCCCATACCCCACCCACTTCCCCTCCAGCAACCCTCAGTTTGTTTCCTATAGTTGAGTCTCTCATGGTTTTTCTCCCTCTTTGATGACTACCCATTCAGTTTTCCATCCCTTCACCTACGATCCTCTCATATTATCTGCTTTTCATAACTACTGTCACTGTTTTCCCACCTGACCATTGATGTTGGCAACCATGATTTAGAGTATACAGTAATGGATAATCTATTATTGCATCACTTTAATTGATGTGATTTAAATGTGCTACTTAAGTTTCTTGTAATCATGAGTAAAATCAGTCTGCATTTCACTTTGTGGATTAAGGGTCCTGTTTTGTATCTAGTTTGTGCTAGTTCAATTTTTAACTTTATGAATACTGTGACCATATTTTCAAGAATTCAAAGAATGAGAAATAAGAATAATTGCAATACCAAAGTCAGTATGCCCCAGACTTCACTGAAGAGAAGGATAAATGTTTGTGTTATTTTAATGAAAAAAATGAAGGACACATACAACCAGATTGGAAAGGTAAATAAACAAACTAGAGAATGATGCATGACATACAGAACATAATTGGAGTTGGATATGGTAGAGAAGATGATGTGATCTCTGTTAGTATGGTCACTTTTCAGTTTTCTAAAAACATGCAGACGTAGAAAATATACCAAATTTTTGGTTTGCTTTTAAACCATATTTTCAAAATATGGAAGAATGTTCTTGTCTAGCTTGGAAATACATTGAAGATGACAGTACAGAAAAGGAGAATAAGATAGAAGTATACATGCATCCACCCCTCACCCAACTGTTGATCTTTGAAAAGGCCAGGAGCCTAGAAAAAGATGAACTGACTGCATCTGAGTTACTTGAAGCTATGTTGTGGTTGCAACAAAAATGGATACAACACAAACATTTATATATTTTGGGTGGGAAGGGTATAGGATTACATCACATCTTAATCTTTTTTTAAAAAAATGGCCATCATCATCCTCCAGCAGCGGCAGTCGTGGCAGCAGCAGCAGCAACCTGAGACTGCACCCCGGGCCAGTCCCCCAGGGTGGTGCTCAACTGAGGGGTGGCAGGCAGTGCCCCAAGGGGCTTCCCCTCCAAGAGCAGAGGCAGCAAGAGGATGTGTGTGTCTTGCACAGGACCACACGGGGAGAGCAGTGGGGATGGAGACCGGCACCACCTTCTGGTACTCCCTCCAGATAAGATAGTGAGGAGGAGGAAGAAGATGGTGGAGGAGTAGGAGACCTAAATATCGTCTGGTCCCAAGAATTCAGCTGGATAGGGATCAAACCATTCTGAACATCTATGAACTCAACAGGAGATCAAAGAAAAGAATAGCAGCAATTCTATGAACAGAAAAGTGACCACTTTCTGAAAGGTAGGACGTGTGAAGAAGTGAATCCAAGGTGATATTTGGGAAGATAGACGGCGGGGGGAGGGAGCCTCTGTCAGCCGGCTACTGGCAAGTGACAGAGTAGCAGAGCGCAAAATCAGAACTTTTAGAAGTCTGCTCCACTGAGGGACGTAGCTCCAGTGGCTAAGCGTTGGGTGGAACCCTCACTGCAACAGTGTGGTCTCAGGACCCTCAGGGTCACAGAAAGACTGGGGGTGCCTGAGTGTGGCAAAGCTACCAGGTATTGGGGGGGGGAAGCTGGCTGCAGAGACGGAGCCGAGGAGCAGGCTCTCAGCTCGGGGTTGCCATATACCGTGATCCATGGCACAGTAAGGCCACTGCTCTTCCAGCAAGGACCCAACAGGTGGAAGATGGAGGAGACTGACCTTCCTACCCTGGGAGGAGCAGGGCAGGAGTGTACTGCAAGAATCTGCTGTGTTTGGAGACTCCACACGGGGTCGAGTGCCAGAGATAAAAATGCTCAGTCACAGGCCAGGTGAGCACAGAGTGTGGCCAGAGACTGGGGAGACAGGAGTGATTGCTTTTCTCTGGGGGCGCTCTGAGGTGTGGGACCCCGAGTTCTTGGCTCCTCTGGGGTAAAGATTAAGAGGCCACCGTTCTCACTCTTGTCCTCCAAAGCTGTATGGAAAGCTTTCAGGGAACAAAAGCTATGAAGAGCAAACCTGAGCAGATTACTTAGCCCTTCCTTTGGGAAGGGTGGGACAATTCCACCTCAGGCAAAAATATTTGTCACTGCAAAAGGCCCCTCCCTGAAAAGATCAGCAAGAACAGCCAGCCAAGACCAAGTTTACCCATCCATGAAAAGGGCAGAACTCCAGTACTAGGAAAATACACCACGTAGAATTCATGGCTCTTTTCCCAATGATTCTTTAGTCTTTCAAAGTCATTTTTTTAATTTTTTTTTGAATTTTACTTTTCCCCTTTTTCAACCAACATCTTATCAATCCTTTTTTAAAAATCTTTTTTATTTTCCATTTTTAGAGTCATATTCTATCACTTCATAGCAGTTAACCTTATTTTTTGTATATATGTATAAGTTTTTCTCTCTTTAAAAATTTGGGATACAATTTCTTCTAACAGACAAAAATTCACCCTAAATCTCTAGTGTATGGCTTTGTTCTAGTTTCCTGCCTGATCACATTATGTCCCTTTTTTCTTTCTTTATTTTTAATTTCTCTTCCTTCTTTTTTCAACCAAATTCTTATCAATTCCTTCAGAAAATCTTTTATAAATTTCATCTTTTCAGTCATATTCCATCCCTTCATCATATTTACCCTTATTTTGTACATATATAAGTTTTTCTTTCTTTAAAATTTTGGGAGGCAGTTTCTTCTAACAAACCAAAATAAGCCCAAAATCTAGTGTGTAGCACTGATCTATTCGCCAGCCTGATCATATGTGATCATATTCTTTTTTTCTTTCTTTTTCTTTTCTTTTTCCTTTCTTCCTCTTAGTGAATATTTTTCTGGGGTCATTGTTACTTTGTAGCATTTTGTTCTCTCATTCATTTATTTTCCTCCGGACAAAATGAGAAGATGGAAAAACTCACCTCAAAAAAAAAAAAGAAGAAGAAGAAGAAGAGGCAGTACGGACTGCCAGGGACCTAATCAATACGGACACCAGTAAGATGTTGGAACTAGAGTTCAGAATGATGATTATAAAGGTACTACCTGGGTTTGAAAAAAAGCATAGAAGATACTAGAGAAACCCTTTCGGGAGAAATAAAATAACTAAAATCTAAAAAAGTCGAAATCAAAAAGGCTAATAATGAGTTGCAATAAAAAATGAAAGCTCTAACTGCTAGGATAAATGAGACAGAAGAGAGAATTAATGATATAGAAGACCAAATGATGGAAAATAAAGAAGCTGAGAAAAAGAGAGATAAACAATTACTGGATCACAAGGGCAGAATTCGAGAGATACATGATACAAAAAGACACACAAAATAGAATAATTGGAATGCCAGAAGAAGAAAGAGAGAGAGGGGCAGAAGGTATATTGGAGCAAATTATAACCGAGAACTCCCCTAATTTGGGGAAGGAAACAGGCATCAAACTCCAGGAGGCACAGAGAACACCCTTCAAAATCAATAAAAATAGGTCAACACCCCAACATCTAATAGTAAAACTCACAATTACCAGCGACAAAGAGAAAATCCTGAAAGCAGCTTGGGAGAAGAGATCAGTAACCTACAACGGTAGAAACATTAGACTGGCAACAGACCTATCCAGAGATACGTACCAGGCCAGAAAGGACTGGCATGATATAGTCAGAGCACTAAATGAGAAAAATAGACAGCCAAGAATACTATATCCAGCTAGGCTGTCATTGAAAATAGAAGGAGAGATAAAAAGCTTCCAGGACAAACAAAAACTAAAGGAATTTGCAAACACGAAACCAGCCCTCCAAGAAATATTGAAAGGGGTCCTCTAAGCAAAGAGAGAGCCTAAAAGCAGCATAGACCAGAAAGGAAAACAGAAAATATACAGTAACAGTCATCTTACAGGCAATACAATGTCACTAAATTCATACCTTTCAATATTTACCCTGAATGTAAATGGGCTAAATGCCCCAATCAAAAGACACAGGGTATCAGATTGGATTAAAAAACAAGACCCATCAATATGCTGTCTGCAAGAGACTCATTTTAGACCCAAAGACACCCCCAGATTGAAAGTGAGGGGGGGGGAACCATTTACCATGCTAATGGACACTAAAAGAAAGCTGGGGTGGCAATCCTTATATCAGAAAAATTAGATTTTAAAACAAAGACTATAATAAGAGATGAGGAAGGTCACTATATCCTACTTCAAGAGTCTATCCAACAAGAAGATCTAACAATTGTAAATATCTATGCCCCTAACATGGGAGCAGCCAATTATATAAGGCAATTAATAACAAAAGCAAAGAAACACATCGACAACAATACAATAATAGTGGGGGACATTAACACCCCCTTGACCGAAATGGACAGATCATCTAAGTAAATATCAACAAGGAAATAAAGACTTTAAATGACACACTGGACCCAATGACCAAATGGACATCACAGTTATATGCAGAATATTCCATCCCAAAACAATGGAATACACATTCTTCTCTACTGCCCATGGAACATTATGCAGAATAGATCATATCCTAGGTGGCAAATCAGGTCTTAACCAGTACCAAAAGATTGGGATTATTCCCTGGATATTTTCGGAGCACAGTGCTTTGAAACAAGAACTCAATCACAAGAGGAAAGTCAGAAAGAACTCAAGTACATATAGGCTAAAGAGCATCCTTCTAAAGAATGAATGGGTCAACCAGGAAATTAAAAAAGAATTAAAAAATATCATGGAAATAAATGAAAATGAAAACACAACTGTTCAAAATCTTTGAGATGCAGCAAAGGTGGTCCTAAGAGGAAAGTAAATAGCAATATAAGCCTTTCTCAAGAAACAAGAAAGGTCTCAAATAAACAACCTAACCCTACATCTAAAGGAGCTGGAGAAAGAACAGCAAATAAAGCCTAAACCCAACAAGGGAAGAGAAATAATAAAGATCAGAGCAGAAATCAATGAAATAGAAACCAAAAGAACAGTAGAACAATCAACAAAACTAGGAGCTGGTTCTTTGAAAGAATTAATAAGATTGATAAACCCCTCGCCAGACTTATCACAAAGAAAAGAGAAAGAATCCAAATAAATAAAATCATGAATGAAAGAGGAGAGATCACGACCAACACCAAAGAAATACAAACAATTATAAGAACATATTATGATCAAATTAGATAATCTGGAGGAGAGGGACGCATTCCTAGAGATGTATAAACTACCAAAACTGAACCAGGAAGAAATAGAAAACCAGAACAGACCTATAATCCCTAAGGAAATTGAAGCAGTCATCAAAAATCTCCCAACAAACAAAAGCCCAGGGCCAGATGGCTTCCCAGGGAATTCTACAAAACATTAAAGGGATAATACCTATTCTGAAAATGTTCAAAAAAATAGAAATGGAAGGAAAACATCCAAACTCATTTTATGAGGCCACCATTACCTTGATCCCAAAACCAGGCAAGGACCCAATCAAAAAGAATTACAGACCAATATCCCTGATGAACATGGATTCAAAAATTCTCACCTATACACTAGCCAATAGGATCCAACAGTACATGAAAAGAATTATTCACCACGACCAAGTGGGATTTATTCCTGGGCTTCAAGGTGGTTCAAGACCTGCAAATCAATCAATGTGATACAAGACATTAATAAAAGAAAGAACAAGAACCATATGATCCTCTCAATAGATGAAGAAAAAGCATTTGACAAAGTATAACATTCTTTCTTGATTAAAACTCTTCACACTGTAGGGATAGAGGGTACATACCTCAATATCATAAAAGCCATCTATGAAAAACCCACAGCAAATATCATTCTCAATGGGGAAAAACTGAGAGTTTTCCCCCTGAGGTCAGGAACACGGCAGGGATGTCCACTATCACCACTGCTATTCAACATAGTACTAGAAGTCCTAGCCACAGCAATCAGACAACAAAAAGAAATAAAAGGCATCCAAATTGGCAAAAAGAAGTCACTTCTCACTCTTTGCAGATGATATGATACTTTATGTGGAAAACCCAAAAGACTCCACCCCAAAACTGCTAAAACTCATGCAGGAATTCAGTGAAGTGGCAGGATATAAAATCAATACACAGAAATTAGCTGCACTCCTATACACCAACAACAAGACAGAAGAAAGAGAAATTAAGTACTCAATCCTATTTATAATTTCACCCAAATCTAAAAGATACCTAAGAATAAATCTATCCAAAGAGGGAAAGAATCTGTAATCAGAAAACTATAAAATACTCATTAGGGTGCCTGGGTGGCTCAGTTGGTTAAGCGACTGCCTTCAGCTCAGGTCATGATCCTGGAGTCCCGGGATCGAGTCCCACATCGGGCTCCCTGCACAGCGGGGGGTCTGCTTCTCCCTCTGACCCTCTTCCCTCTCTTGCTCTCTGTCTCTCATTCTCTCTCTCTCAAATAATTAAATAAAATCTTTAAAAAAATAAAATAAAGTACTCATGAAAGAAATTGAGGAAGACACAAAGAAATGGAAAAACATTCCATGCTCATGGATTGGAAGAACAAACATTGTGAAGATGTCAATGCTACCTAGAGCAATCTACACATTCAATGCAATCCCCATCAAAATACCATCCACTTTTTTTCAAAGAAATGGAACAAATAATCCTCAAATTTGTATGGAACCAGAAGAGACCCCGAATAGCCAGAGGAATGTTGAAAAAGAAAAGCAAAGCTGGCGGCATCACAATTCCGGACTTCCAGCTCTATTACAAAGCTGTGATCACCAAGACAGTATGGTACTGGCACAAAAACAGACACATAGATCAATGGAACAGAATCGAGAGCCCAGAAATGGACCCTCAACTCTATGGTCAACTAATCTTCGACAAAGCAGGAAATAATGTCTAATGGAAAAAAGACAGTCTCTTCAACAAATGGTGTTGGGAAAATTGGACAGCCACATGCAGGAGCATGAAATTGGAACATTTCCTTACACCACAGCCGAAAATAGACTCAAAATGGATGAAAGACCTAAATGTGAGACAGGAATCCATCAAAATCTTAGAGGAGAACACAGGAAGCAACCTCTTCGACCTCAGCCACAGCAACACCTTCCTAGAAATATTGCCAAAGGCAACGGAAGCAAGGGAAAAAATGAACTATTGGGACTTCTTCAAGATAAAAAGCTTTTGCCCAACAAAGGAAACAGTCAACACAACCAAAAGTCAACTGACAGATGGGAGAAGACATTTGTAAATGACATATCAGATAAAGGGCTTGTATCCAAAATCTATAAAGAACTTATCAAACTCAACACCCAAAGAACAAATGATCCTATCAAGAAATGGGCAGAAGATATGAACATTTTTCCAAAAAAGACATCCGGATGGGCAACAGACACATGAAAAAGTGCTCAACATCACTCGGCATCAGGGAAATGCAAATCAAAACTTCAATGAGATACCACCTCACACCAGTCAGAATGGCTAAAATTGACAATCAGGAAATGACAGATGTTGGCGAGAATGCAGTCAAAGGGGGAACCCTCCCACATTGTTGGGGGGGATGCAAGCTGGTACAGCCACTCCGGAAAACAGTATAGAGGTTCCTCAAAAAGTTGAAAATAGAGCTCCCATATGATGCAGGAATTGCACTCCTGGGTATTTATCCAAAGATACAAATGTATTGACCTTAAGGGGTACATGCACTGCAATATTTATAGCAGCAACGTCTACAATAGCCAAACTGTGGAAAGAGCCAAGATGTCCATCAACAGATGAATGTATAAAAAAGATGTGATACACACACACACACACACACACACACACACACACAATGGAACATTATGCAGCCAACAAAAGGAATGAAATCTTGCCATTTGCAATGACGTGTATAGAACTCGAGGGTATTATGCTAAAGGAAATAAGTCAATTAGAGAAAAACAAGTATCATATGATCTCACTGATATGAAGAATTCTTAATCTCAGGAAACAAACTGAGGGTTGCTGGAGTGGTGGGGGTTTGGGAGGGATGGGGTGGCTAGGTGATATATATTGCGGAGGGTATGTGCTATGGTGAGTGCTGTGAATGTTGTAAGACTGATGAATCACAGACCTGTACCTCTGAAACAAATAATACATTATATGTTTAAAAAAAAAGAAGATAGTAGGAAGGGGAAAATGAAGGGGTGAAATCAGATGGAGAGAGGGACCATGAGAGACTATGGACTCTGAGAAACAAACTGAGAGTTCTAGAGGGGAGGGGGGGGAGATGGGTTAGCCTGTTGATGGGTATTAAGAAGGATATGTATTGAATGGTGCACTGGGTGTTATATGCAAACAATGAATCATGGAACACTACATCAAAAACTAATGATGTAATGTATGGTGACTAACATAACACAATAAAATAAAATTTTAAAAAAAGGTCATCAAAAGAAGACAGCCATAAATTTGAGCTGCTATAGTATATAAACTGGGCATCCTTGAATGCTTAAATATGGAATTCCATACTCTGTAGCATTCCGTACTTCAATATGGAATATATGCACAGGGAAATGTAATAACATTGTACTTTATAAGCACTGCATTGTAAATGGAAAATGAAATTTCTTAAACCAAGTATTTTAAAATTGGCCACCAAAAAAAGAAAGAAGATAAAGAAAGAGAGAGAGAGAGATAGCCTAGATAAACAAGATGTTCTCTAAATTTTAATTGTAAGTTATTTAGAATTAAATTTGATTTCAAGGGGAACAAAAGTGAAAGTGAAATATTGAGACTTCACCGAGATAAAAAGCTTCTACACAGTGATGGAAACCATAAAACAAAACAAAACAAAACGAAAAAACAAACAAACAAAAACACTAAAAGGTAACCTACAGAATGGGAGATGATATTTGCAAATGACATAGCTGATAAAGGATTTGTATATAAAATCTATAAATAACTCATCAAACTCAACACCCAAAAAACAAATAATCCCGTTAAAATTGGGCAGAAGTTATGAATAGACATTTTTCCAAACAATACATACAGATGGTTAACAGACACATGAAAAGATGTTGAACATCACTCATCATCAGGGGACTACAAAACAAAAGTACAATGAGATACCACCTCACACCTGTCAGAATGGCTAAATTTAACAACACAGGAAACAATAGGTGTTAACAAGGATATGGAGAAAGGGGAACCCTCTTACATGGTTGGTGGAAATGCAAACTGGAGAAGCCATTCTGCAAAACAGTATGGAGGTTTCTCAAAAAGTTAAAAATAGAACTACCCTGTGACCCAGCAATTACAATACTAGGTATTTACAAAATTGATATAAAAATAGAGATTTGAAATGGCATATGCACCCCCATGTTTACAGCAGCATTATCAAAAATAGCCAAATGATGTGAAGAGCCCAAATATCCACTGATCAATGAATGGATAAAGAAGTGACATATATAAACAATGGAATATTACTCAGCCATCAAAAAGAATGAAGACTGGGGGGATGGAGCAAGATGGCGGAGTAGGAGACCTGGATTTCATCTGGTCTCAGGAATTCAGCTGAATAGGGATCAAACCATTCTGAACACCTACAAACAACAGGACATCAAAGAAGAGAGTAGCAACAACTCTCTGAAGAGAGAAATGACCACTTACTGGAAGGTAGGACGTGTGGAGAAGTAAATCCGAGGCGATATTCGGGAGGATAGACGGCGGGGGCGGGGGCCTCTGTCAGCCGCTTCTGGCAAGTGAGAGCTGCAGAGCACAAAATCAGAACTTTTAGAAGCCGGCTCTGCTGAGGGATGTCACTCCAGTGGCTAAGCGGGGGGTGGAAACCTGCCGGGACAAAGTGGTCTCAGAACGCTCGGGGTCACAGAAAGACCAGGGCTGCCTGAGTGCAGCAGAGCTCCCAGGTATTGGAACGGGGAAGCCGGCTACAGAGACGGAGCCGAGGCACGGGCTCTCAGCTCGGGGTTGCCATAAACTGTGATCTGCGGCCCAGTCGGGTCACTGCTCCTCCAGCAGGGACCCAACAAGTGGCAGATAGGGGAGACTCCCCACTATCCCGCGGGGGGAGCGGCGCGGGAGCACCCTGCAGGGATCTGCTGGGTTTGGAGACTCCACATGGGGTCCAGTACCAGACATAGAAACGCTAGGTCACAGGCGGGGTGAGCACACAGTGCGGCTGGAGACTAGGGAGACAGGAGTGACGGCTTTTTTCTGGGGGCACACTGAGGAGTGGGGCCCCGAGTTCTCAGCTCCTCCGAGTGGAGATTGGGAGGCCACCATTTTCACCCTGGTCCTCCAAAGCTGTACCAGAGCTTGCAGAGAACAAAAGGTCCTGAGAGCAAACCCGAGCAGCTTGCTTAGCCCAGACAGACAAGGGTGGGGCAATTCCACCTCCAGCAAAGACATTTGGGAACCACGGAAACAGGCCCCTCCCCCAGAATATCAGCACAACAGCCAGGAAGCCAAGACCAAGTTTACCAATGAATGAGAATGGGAGAACTCCAGCGCTAGGGGAATACTGCACATAGAATTCATGGCTTTTTTTTTTACTATGATTCTTTAGTTTTTCAAAGTTAATTTTTTAACTCTTTTTTAAATTTTTCTTTTTCCCTTTTTCAACCAAAATCTTATCAATCCCTTTTTTTAAAAAAACATTTTTTATTTTTCGATTTTAGTGTCATATTTTATCCCTTCATAGAAGTTACCCTTATGTTTGGCATAAATATATATGTGTATATATATATACATATATATAAAGTTGTTCTCTCTTTAAAATTTTGAGATACAGTTTCTTCTAACAGATCAAAATATACCGTAAATCGCTAGTGTATAGCTTTGTTCTAGTCTCCTGGCTGATCACATTCTCTCCCTTTTTTTTTTTTTTGAATCTTCTTTCTTTTTTCAAACAACTTCTTATCTTATCAATTCCTCTTATAAAATCTTTTATAATTTTCATCTTTACAATCATCTTCCATTACTTCATTGTATCAACCCTTATTTTGTACATATATAAGTCTTTCTTCCTTTAAAATTTTAGGAGGCACTTTTTTCTAACAGACCAAAATACGCCCAAAATCTAGTGTGTGACGCTGATCTATCCACTAGCCTGATCATATTTGATCATATTCTGTTTTTTTGTATTGTTCTGTTTTTGTTTTTATCTTTTTCTTTTTCTTTTGTTTTTTTTCTTTTTTTTCTCTTTCTTTTTTCTTTCTTTCCCTTTCTTTTCCCGTGGTTTCAGGGCTTTTCTGATTTATATAGAATATATTTGCTGGGGACATAGTTAACGTGTTAGTATTTTGTTCTCTCATTCATCTATTCTCCTCTGGACAAAATGACAAGACGAAAAAAATCACCTCAGCAAAAAGAACAAGAGATAGTACCATCTGCCAGGGACCTACTCAATATGGACATTACTACGATGTCAGACCTAGAGTTCAGAATCATGACTTTAAAGACACTAGCTGGGCTTGAAAAAAGCGTGGAAGTTATTAGACAAACCCTTTCTGTTGAAATAAAAGAACTAAAATCAAACCAAGTCAAAATGAAAAAGGCTATTAATGAGGTGCAACAAAAATGGGGGCACTAACTGCTAGGATAAATGAGGCAGAAGAGAGAATCAGTGATATAGAAGACCAAATGATGGAAAATAAAGAGGCTGAGAAAAAGAGAGAGAAACAATTACTGGATCACGAGGGCAGAATTCGAGAGATAAACGATATGATAAGACGAAACAACATTAGAATAATTGGGACGCCAGAAAAAGAAGAAAGAGAGAGAGGGGCAGAAGATATATTGGAGCAAATTATAGCAGAGAACTTCCCTAATGTGAGGAAGGAAACAGGCATCAAAATCCAGGAGGCACAGAAAACCCCGCTTAAAATCAATAAAAATAGGCCAACACCCCAACATCTAATAGTAAAACTTACGAGTCTCAGAGACAAAGAGAAAATCCTGAAAGCAGCTCAGGAGAAGAGACATGTAACCTACAATGGTAGAAATCTTAGATTGGCAACGGACGTATCCACAGAGAATGGCAGGCCAGAAAGGACTGGCATGATACCTTCAGAGCAATAAACGAGAAAAATATGCAGGCAAGATTATTATATCCAGCTAGGCTGTCACTGAAAATTGAAGGAGACATAAAAAGCTTCCAGGACAAACAAAACCTAAAGGAATTTGCAAGCACAAAACCAGCACACCAAGAAATATTGAAAGGGGTCCTCTAAGAAAAGAGAGAGCCTAAAAGCAGCATAGATCAGAAAGGAACAGAGACAATATACAGTATCAGTCACCTTACAGGCAATGCAATGGCACTAAATTCATACCTTTCAATAGTTACCCTGAATATAAATGGGCTAAATGCCCCAATCAAAAGACACAGGCTATCAGATTGGATTAAAAAACAGGACCCATCGATATGCTGTCTGCAAGAGACTCATTTTAGACCCAAGGTCTAAACCTTGGGAGACAATCTCAAACCCCAGATTGAGAGTGAAGGGGTGGAAAACGATTTACCATGCTAATGGACACCAAAAGAAAGCTGGGGTGGCAATCCTTATATCAGACAAATTAGATTTTAAACCAAAGACTGTAATAAGAGATGAAGAAGGACACTATATCCTACTTAAAGGGCCTATCCAACAAGAAGACCTAACAATTGTAAATATCTATGCCCCTAACATGGGAGCAGCCAATTATATAAGCCAATTAATAACAAAAGCAAAGAAACACATCGACAACAATACATTAATAGTGGGGGACCTTTACACCCTCCTGACTGAAATGGACAGATAATCAAAGCAAAAGATCAACAAGGAAATAAAGACATTAAATGACATACTGGACCAAATGGACTTCACAGACATATTCAGAACATTCCATCCCAAAGCAACGGAATACACATTCTTCTCTAGTGCCCATGGAACATTCTCCAGAATTGATCACATCCTAGGCCACAAATCAGGTCTCAACCGGTACCAAAAGATTGGGATTATTCCCTGCATGTTTTCAGACCACAATGCTTTGAAACTAAAATTCAATCACAAGAGGAAAATCAGAAAGAACTCAAATACATGGAGGCTAAAGAGCATCCTACTAAAGAATGAATGGGTCAACCAGGAAATTAAGGAAATATTAAAAAAATTCATGGAAACCAATGAAAATGAAAACACAACTGTTCAAAATCTTTGGGCTACAGCAAAGGCAGTCCTGAGAGGAAAGTATATAGCAATATAAGCCTTTCTCAAGAAACAAGAAAGGTCTCAAATACACAACCTAACCCTACACCTAAAGAAGCTGGAGAAAGAAGAGAAAATAAAGCCTAAACCCAGCGGGAGAAGAGAAATAATAACGATCAGAACAGAAATCAATGAGCTAGAAACCAAAAGAACAGTAGAACAGATCAACAAAACTAGGAGCTGGTTCTTTGAATGAATTAACAAGATGGATAAACCCCTGGCCAGACTTATCAAAAAGAAAAGAGAAATGACCCAAATCAACAAAAACATGAATGAAAGAGGAGAGATCACAACCAACACCTAAGAAATACAAACAATTATAAGAACATATTATGAGCAACTCTATGCCAGCAAATTAGATAACCTGGAAGAAATGGATGCATTCCTAGAGATGTATCAACTACCAAAATTGAACCAGGAAGAAATAGAAAACCTGAACAGACCTATAACCACTAAGGAAATTGAAGCAGTCATCAAAAATCTCCCAACAAACAAAAGCCCAGGGCCAGATGGCTTCCCGGGGAATTCTATCAGATATTTAAAGAAGAATTAATACCTATTCTCCTGAAACTGTTCCAAAAATTAGAAATGGAAGGAAAACTTCCAAACTCATTTTATGAGGCCACCATTACCTTGATCCCCAAACCAGACAAAGACCCCATCAAAAAGGAGAATTACAGACCAATATCCTTGATGAACATGGATGCAAAAATTCTCACCAAAATACGTGCCAATAGGATCCAACAGTACATTAAAAGGATTATTCACCATGACCAAGTGGGATTTATCCCTGGGCTGCCAGGCTGGTTCAACATCAGCAAATCAATCAACGTGGTACAATACATTAACAAAAGAAAGATCAGGAATCATATGATCCTCTCATTAGATTCAAAAAAAGCATTTGACAAAGTACAGCATCGTTTCTTGATCAAAACTCTTCAGAGTATAGGGATAGACGGTACATACCTCAATATCATAAAATCCATTTATGAAAAACCTACAGCGAATATCATCCTCAATGGGGAAAAGCTGAGAGATTTTCCCTTAAGGTCAGGAACGTGGCAGGGATTTCCACTATCACCACTGCTATTCAACATAGTGTTAGACGTCCCAGCCACAGCAATCAGACAACAATAAGAAATCAAAGGCATCCAAATTGGCAAAGAGGAAGTCAAACTCTCACTCTTTGCAGATGATATGATACTGTATGTGGAAAACCCAAAAGACTCCACCCCAAAACTGCTAGAACTCATACAGGAATTCAGTCAAGTAGCAGGCTAGAAAATCAATGCACAGCAATCAGTGGCATTCCTATACACCAACAACAAGACAGAAGAGAGACAAATCAAGGAGTTGATCCCATTTACAATTGCACCCAAAACCATAAGATACCTAGGAATAAATTTAACCAAAGAGGCAAAGGATCTGTACTCAGAAAACTATAAAATACTCATGAGAGAAATTGAAGACACAAAGAAATGGAAAAATGTTCCATGATCATGGATTGGAAGAACAAGCTTTGTGAAGATGTCAATGGTACCTAGAGCAGTCTACACATTCAATGCAATCCCCATCAAAATACCATCCACTTTTTTCAAAGAAATGGAACAAATAATCCTTAAATTTGTATGGAACAAAAAGAGACCCCGAATAGCCAGAGGAATGTTGAAAAAGAAAAGCAGAGCTGGCGGCATCACAATTTCGGACTTCCAGCTCTATTACAAAGCTGTCATCATCAAGACAGTATGGTACTGGCACAAAAACAGACACTTAGATCAATGGAACAGAATAGAGAGCCCAGAAATGGCCCCTCAGCATTGTGGTCAACTAATCTTTGACAAAGCACAAAAGAATGTCCAATGGAAAAAAGTCTCTTCAACAAATGGTGTTGGGAAAATTGGACAGCCACATGCAGAAGAATGAAACTGGACCATTTCCTTACACCACACACAAAAATAGACTCCAAATGGTTGAAAGACCTAAACGTGAGACAGGAGTCCATCAAAATCTAAAAGAGAACACAGGCAGCCACCTTTTCGACCTCAGCCGCAGCAACTTCTTCCTAGAACCATCGCCAAAGGCAAGGGAAGCAAGGGCAAAAATGAACTATTGGGATTTCATCAAGATTAAAAGCTTTTGGACAGCAAAAGAAACAGTCAACAAAACCAAAAGACAACCGACAGAATGGAAGAAAATGTTTGCAAATGACATATCAGAGAAAGGGCTAGTATCCAAAATGTATAAAGAACTTATCAAACTAAACACCCAAAGAACAAATAATCCAATGAAGAAATGGGCAGACGACATGAACAGACATTTTTCCAAAGATGACATCCAAATGACCAACAGACATATGAAAAAGTGCTCACATCGCTCGGCATCAGGGAAATCCAAACCAAAACCTCAATGAGATACCACCTCACACCCGTCAGAATGGCTAAAATTAACAAGTCAGGAAACGACAGATGCTGGCGGGGATGTGGAGAAAGGGGAACCCTCCTACACTTTTGGTGGGAATGCAAGCTGGGGCAACCCCTCTGGAAAACAGTATGGAGGTTCCTCAAACAGTTGAAAATAGAGCTACCATACGATCCAGCATTTGCACTACTGGGTATTTACCCCAAAGATACAAATGTAGGGATCTGAAGGGGTACGTGCACCCCAATGTTTATAGCAGCAATGTCCACAATAGCCAAACGGTGGAAAGAGCCCAGATGCCCATCGGCAGATGAATGGATAAAGAAGATGTGTTATATATACACAATGGAATATTATGCAGCCATCAAAAGAATGAGATCTTGCCATTTGCAACGACGTGGATGGAACTGGAGGGGGTTATGCCGAGTGAAATAAGTCAATCAGAGAAAGACAGTTATCATATGACCTCACTGCTATGAGGAATTCTTAATCTCAGGAAAGAAACAGGGTTGCTGGAGTGGTGGGGGTTGGGAGGGATGGGGTGGCTGGGTGATAGCATTGGGTAGGGTATGTGCTGTGGTGAGCGCTGTGAATTGTAGAAGACTGTTCAATCACAGATCTGTACTTCTGACACAAATAATGCAACATATGTTAAGAAAAAAGAAAAAAAGAAGATAACAGGAGGGGAAGAATGAAGGAGAGTAAGTCGGAGGGGGAGACGAACCATGAGAGACGATGGACTCTGAAAAACAAACTGAGGGTTCTAGAGGGGAGGAGGGTGGGTGGATGAGTTAGCCTGTTGATGGGTATTAAAGAGGGCACATTCTGCGTGGAGCCCTGGGTGTTATGCACAAACAATGAATCATGGAACACTACATCAAGAACTAATGATGTAATCTATGGTGATTAACATAACAACAAAAAAATTTAAAAAGTAATGATGTAATGTATGGTGATTAACATAACAATAAAAAAACTCTAAAAAAAAAAAGAATGAAGCCTGGCCATTTGCTTTGAATTGGATGGAGCTCGACTGTATTATGCTAAGCAAAATAAGTTAGTCAGAGAAAGACAAATACCATGTGATTTCACTCATATGTGGAATTTAAGAAACAAAATAAAGAAGCATAGAGGAAAAAGAGAGAGAAAGAGAGAAACCAAGAAACAATCTCAAGTATAGAGAATAAACTGATGGTTACCAGAGGGGAGGTAGGTGAGGGGATGGTTTAAATATGTGATGGGGATTAAGGAGTGCACTTGTGATGAGCAGCAGGTGTTGTTTGGAAGTACTGAATCACTAAATTGTACATCTGAAACTAATATTGCACTGTATGTTAACTAAGTGGAATTTAAATAAAAACTTAAAAAAAAGAAAAAAGGATTTTTTTAAAAAAGTTCTATTTCTAGTAGTACTATTTACATTTGTTTATATTAATTTTATAATTTTGAAATAATTTAGACCTTCATAGAAGTTGCAAAAATAGTACACAGAATTCCAATATATCTTTCAACCATCTTCCCCCATTGATGCCAATTTATATAGCCAAAGAACCAACTATCAAAACTATATATATATATCACCTCTTCTGTATCCATTAATCTGCTGATGGACACTTGGGTTGTTTTGTTTTCATAGTTTGGCTATTGTAGATACTGCTCCTGTAAACATTGGGATGCATGTGTCTCTTTGAAATAGTATTTTTATATCCTTTGGGTAAATAACTAGTAGTGCAATTGCTGAATTATAGTGTAGTTCTATTTTTAACTTTTTGAGGGATCATCATACTTTTTTTCCAGAGTGGCTGCAGCAGTTTGCATTGCCACCAAGCATGTATGAGGATTCCTCTTTCTCCATATCTTCGCCAAAACCTGTTGTTTCTTATGTTGATTTTAGCCATTCTGACAGGTGTGAGGTGATCTCTCATTATAGTTTTGATTTGCAATTCCCTGATGATCAGTGATGTTGAGTAACCTTTCATGTGGTCTGTTGGACATCTGGATATGTTCTTTGGAAAAATGTATGTTCATGTTTTCTGACTATTGTTTGGATTGTTCATTTTTTTAGGTGTTTGGTTTTATAAGGTTTTTTTTAATGTTTTGGATACTAACCCTTTATCAGATTTGTCGTTTGCAAACATCTTCTCCCATTCCATAGGTTGCCTTTTAGTTTTGTTAATGTTTCCTTTGCTGTGCAGAAGCTTTTTTTTTTTTTTTTTTGCTTTTGTTTCCCTTGCCTCAGGAGACATATCTAGAAAGAAGTTGTTATGGCTGATTCAAAGAGGTTACTGTCTGTGTTGTCCTCTAGGATTTTGATGGTTTTGTTTCTTACATTTATCTCTTCAATCCATTTTGAAATTGAAGAGGACAGAAAGAAATCGAAAGTCATTCCATGCTCATGGATTGGAATAACAAATATCATTAAGATGTCTATACTAACCAGAGCAATCTACACATTTAATGCAATCCCTACCAAAATACCATCAGCATTTTTCACAGATCTAAAACAAAATATCCTAAAATTTGTATGGAACCAAAAAAGACCCTGAATAGCTAAAGCAAACTTCAAAAAGAAAACAAACCTGGAGGCATCACAATTCTGGACCTCAAGTTATATTACAAAAAAACAGTGGTTTAGAATTACTTTATTTTTTATTTTATTTATTTTTAATTTTTTATTTAAATTCAATTTAGTTGACATATACTGTATTATTAGTTTCAGAGGTAGAATGTAGTGATTCATCAGTTGCATACAAAGTCCAGTACACATTACAAGTACCCTCCCTAAAGCCTGTCACCCAATTAAAAATGCCATATGATTTCACTCATATGTGGAATATAAGAAACAAAATAGATGAGATTGGGGGAAGGGAAGGAAAAATAAAATAGAATGAAAACTGAGAGTGAGGCAAAACAGAAGAGACTTTTAACTAAAGAGAACAAACTGAGGGTTGCTGCAGGGGAGGTGGGTGGGGGGATGGGGTAATTGGGTGATTGGTATTAAGGAGGGCACTTGATGTAGAATTACTTTTAAAGAAAAGTGTAGAGTTCCGCTGAGAGTCCATCTGGCTCTGGACTCATGTTTGTTGGGAGAGTTTTGATTATTGATTCAATTTCTTTACTGTTTATAGATCTGTTCAGGCTATCTATTTCTTTCTGTTTTCAGTTTTGGTAGTTTATATATTTCAAGAAATGCATCTATTTCTTCCAGATTGCCTAATTTTTGTATATAGTTGTTCATAATATGCTCTTATGATTGTACTTCAGTGTTGGTTGTGATCTCTCCTCTTTCATTTATGATTTTATTTATTTGAGTCCTTTCTCTTCTTTTTGATAAGTTTGGCTAGGAATTTATCTATCTTAGTAATTCAAAGAACAAACTCCTAGTTCATGATCTGTTCTACTGCATTTTTTATTTCTATATCATTGATTTCTGCTCTAACCTTTATTATTTCTCTTCTCCTGCTGGGTTTAGGTTTTACTTGCTGTTCTTTTACCAGCTCCTCTAGGTATAAGGTTAGGGTGTATATTTGAGATTTTTTTGTTTCTTGAGAAAGGCTTGTATCACTATATACTTCCTTCTTAGAATTGCCTTTGCTGCATCCCAAAGGTTCTGAACAGTCATGTTTTCATTTTCATTAGTTTCCATGTATTTTTTAAATTCTTCTTTAATTTCCTAGTTGAACCATTCATTCTTTAGTAGGATTCTCTTTAACCTCCATGTATTTGTGGTTCTTCCATTTTTTTTTTCTTGTAGTTGACTTCAAGTTTTAAAGCATTGTGGTCTGAAATTATGCTTGGCATATCTCAATCTTTTTGTACTGTTTGACACATGATTTGTGACCCAGTATATGATCTATTCTGGAGAATGTTCCATGTGCACTGGAGAAGAATGTATATTCCATTGCTTTAGGATCAAGTGTTCTGAATATATCTGTGAAGTCCATCTGGTCCAGTGTGTCATCCAAAGACCTTGTTTCCTTGTTGATCTTCTGCTTAGATGATCTGCCCATTGCTGTGAGTGGGGTGTTAAAGTCCACTACTATTATTATATTATTAACTATGATTTACTTTAATTTTGTCATTAATTGGTTTATATATGGGTTTGCTCCCAAGTTAGGGGCACAGATATTTACAATTGTTAAATCTTCTTGTTGGATAGACTCTTTTATTATGATATAGTCTTCTTCTTCATCTCTTATTACAGTCTTTGGTTTGAAATCTAGTTTGTCGGGGTTCCTGGGTGGCTCAGATGTTTAAGTGATTGCCTTCAGCTCATCATGATCTCAGGGTCCTGGGATCAAGCCCTGCTTTAGGCTTCCAGATCAGTGGGGAGTCTACTACTCCTTCTCCTTCTGCCTCTCCTGTTTGTGCACTAAATCTCTCTCTCTCAAACGAATAAATAAAATCTTCAAAAAAATAAAATAAAATAAAATCTAGTTTGTATGATATAAGAATGGCTATTTCAGCTTTCTTTCGATATCCATTGGCAAGATAAATGGCCCTTCACCCCCTCACTTTCAATCTGGAGGTGTCTTTGGGTCCAAAATAAGTGTCTTTTAAGCAGCATATCGCTGGGTCTTATTTTATTATCCATTCTGATACCCTATATGTTTTGACTGAACCATTTAGTCCATTCACATTCAGAGTAATTATTGAAAGATATGAAGTTAGTGCCATTGTGTTACCTATAAAGATTTGAAGGGGTACATGCACCCCAATGTTTATAGCAGCAATGTCCACAACAGCCAAAAAAGGGAAAGAGCCCAGACAAATGAATTGGTAAAGAAGATGTGATATATCACATTTATAATGGAATATTACTCAGCCATCATAAGGAATGAAATCTTGCTATTTGCAATGATTTGGATGTAACTAGAGGGTACCACACTAAGCAAAGGAAGTCAGTCAGAGAAAGACAAATACCATATGCTTTCGCTCATATGTGGAATTTAAGAAACAAAACAGATGAACGTAAGGGAAGGGAAAGAAAAATAAAATAAGATGAAAAAAGAGAGGGAGGCAAACGAAGTACAGGAAACATACTGAGGGTTGCTGGAGGGGCGGTGGGTGGGGGGATGGGGTAATTGGGTGATGGGCATTAAGAAGGCATGTGATATGATGAGCACTGGGTGTTATATGCAACTTATGAATCACTGGATTCTAACTCTTAAACTAATAATATAGTACATTTTAATTAAGTTGAATTTTAATTTAAAAATTAAAAAAAAAATAGAAAAAAACATGTAGCACCTTTCTTTTTGACCACTCACTGTGCCAGTAATGTGAGAAAACTAAAATCAACAAAAAGCAGATTGGAAAGATAAAATGATAAAGAATGGCACTTAATGAAGGCTGTGAAATTATAAAATGCCACATGATATGATGAAACGTTAATGATGATGTTAACAATAATAGCTGATACTTATAAATCACTTAATATATAATTCCTACAATGGGCTTACAGTAGTATACACTACCATTTACAGATGAGGAAACTGAGACACATAGATATTAACTCATATGCGTTTGATCACAGAGCTAGTTAATAATCTCAATGGGATTTTCACCCAAGGTGGTTTGACCCTAGAATTTGTACAGAATATAGAAAAATGTGTAAAACAAAATTCTAAAAGGTAATGAGAACACAATTACACAGGTGAAAATAGCCACTGCATTTTGATGTATTCTCTTTTTGGTATGTGTCCTTTCATTAATTTATTGATTCATCAATAAATAAAATATTGACTACACATGTATGATGTTCCAACATTGTTTCTTCAAATGTGGGCTACAATGGTGAAAGAATCCAACAAAACTCCTGATTGCATGGGCCATTTAGTCCAATGTGGGAGACACAGACAATGCAAATAAAAATGTATAAGAACATTTCAGGTGACAAGTCTTAAAGTAGAATAAAAGATTAAGATTAACAGGGAGTTGTCAGAGGAGACCTCTCTGAAGAGATGACGCTTGGGCAGAGATCTGAAAGAAATGAGGGATTGAGCCATGGGGATTTCTTGGCAAATGAGTAGAACATTCTTAGCAGACAGCATTACACCTGAAATTGCCTGGGTTCTGGGACTTGATCCAAGATCTGCAAGGAGGCCAATTTGGATAGAATTGGGCAAGGGAGAGGGAATGTGGTAGAGATCCAACCAGGATCATGTTCCCCTGCCCAGATTACATGCCTCAGTCAGTAATTTGTTTTACAAAACTACTACCTTACGTTTCTCTCTCCTTTTATGGTTTGTTTGTTGTTTGCTTTAAGGAATCTAGTATTTCCCAATCCAGACAGAACCCAACATGCAAGTAATATTGCTCTGTCCACTTTTTTTAATCACTTTTCATTGGGTGGAGTCCTTTAGGTATATTTGGGAGATGCATCCCTATGGGCACCTCTGATGGGGCTTCACCTGAGTCTGACCTTGAGAGAGCTCAGTGGAGCTGGTGTCAATCCTGATTCCCCATTCTCAGAAGTCCCAGCAGATCAAATGGAGCCTTAATTCCAAAACCCTCCCCACCAGTTGAAGAAGAAATTGAGGCCTCTTAAGACAGTAAAGGGTGTGGCTGAACTCTTCTGCCACCTTGTGACTGATTCCATTTCTCCCTTCCCATCTGATGGATGCTTCTCTAGAAACTCCTTGAATGGGAATTTAATTTTCTGGACAGCCTCTTGAAAGGATCAAAGAACATGGGGAAGAGAAGCCACAAAAGACTTAGACTTTTTCAACACAAATTTAAGCCTAAGTGGAAAGATATACTTGGTAATACAATATGGATTGGTAATACAAGAGTGGATTGTGAGGAAGAGGCCTTGGGGAGCACATATATTTTACAGGTGCCTGAGAAGTAATGAGAGCAAAGAACTAAGGTTAGATGTGGGAAAGAAAAACTAAGGGATTAAATGGCATGTATCTCCTATGCATCATTCCTCCTTAGAACTCCACTTGATTGTCTATCTCTTCTATATGACAAATGCTCAAGCCCCAGTGAATCTCACATCTCCTTTTTCTACATACCCACCTGAGACTGAAGCTACTGCACATCCATGATCTCCTCTCAGGAAATGTATCTGCTTGTTCATAGGCAACTCCCCCTCCCCATCCCCATGACAAGACACTACAACTGGTACTCATTCTCCTCAAGTCCTTCTAGTTCATGAGGAAATCTAGGCCATCATTCAGGAGTTCCTTCAATGCTTAGCCTTTTCACTGTTCAAGATAGATGACTATATCCAGCCTTCCTGTTTTTTAAAAAAGATTTTATTTATTTATTCATGAGAGACAGAGAGAGAGGCAGAGGCAGAGGGAGAAGCAGGTTCCCTGCAGAGCAGGGAGTCCAATGCAGGACTCAATCCCAGGACCCTGGGACCATGACCTGAGTCGAAGGCAGATACTTAACTGACTGAACCACCCAGGCACCCCCTTTTCTGTTTTTTTTCTTTTTTGTTAATTATAAATACAATTCTCGCACCACCACCAATTAAGACAGCAATTTTCCTTCAGCTCACCCTAGTGCATCCTCCGCCTCTCCCTCTTTGCTTCATAGATGCAAGCCCTGAATACACTTAGTTTTGGCAGTAATAGCAGTGCCATTTATCACACAGTTCCATGCTGTGCTAAGTACTTCACAACTTAGGGCACAAATATGTAATTCCAAGGCTGATTGCAAAACATGGTAAAGTTATTCAAGCTGTCATTTGAAATTAAAACAAATATGGAAACTTAACGACTCTTGATCAAGTCACTCCACCATTATTCTTTGATCCTGTCATATTATGAGGATGAATACACACTTCAGGTGAAATTTTAAATATAAGTCATGACATTTCAAAGAAATTTCAGATTCAAATAGGGCCATCCCGGTGTATCTTCAGGTTTATCATATAATGAGAAATCGCCTATGCTTTGTGGAGATTCTTTGCCTAAAAGATTTAGAAAGGACTTCCACTTCTGAATTAGAAGCAAAGTTTCAGCCTAGTCATGAGAGCAATATGGATACATTTTAAAACACATCATCAAGCTAAAAATACAGACAAACCCAAATGAATTAAATCTCAGAAATGGCAAGCACTTCCTAAGATTAAAGAGTCCCATTGGTGCTTTAGTCTCTGGGGGTAATGCATAAATAGAAGAGAAATCCCCACGGATGGCTATAAAGAGAAATTACTCAAACTACTAACAAACTTCTATTGATTACACCTTGTCTAGTATGACAGATTCAAATTCTGAAGAGTTTAAAAGAAGTCCAAATCCATTTGCCAAATCTCTCCTTCAAGTCTCACTGGCTGCATGTGAGTAGCATACCAATGGCTGAGAGCAAGGCAGGGGAGATGAAACAAACTCATGAATCATTCCCTCAGTGCAAGATAGTGATGAGGAGGAGGCTGATTTACTATAGGAGAACTAAGACATATCCCCTCAAGATACACAGATCTTTCCCTGAGTGCAAGGCAGCAGTCTGCAGGAGACTTCATGCAGAGAAAAGAAGCTGCTAGCAATTTTCCCAAGGTGCACATAAAATCTTCATTGAGTACATCACAGTGGCCTGGTAAATTAAGAATAAGAAAGACCTCCTGAGGCTTGAAGATGCAGGAGCAGAGCTGAAAAGTAAAGTCCTCAGTGAATAAAAAAGCTGTCAACTGGGTTTAAAGGAAAGAGAGTGAAAAGAAGAGGGGGATTTGAGGAGAGAGAAAGAGAGTGAGAGAAAATTATTTGAAGATAATGGCTGAGAATTTTGTTAAAATGTTGAAATGTATTAACCTACAAATGTAATAAGCTCAGTGAACCCCAGTTAGGATAAGCAAAATAGACCCACAGTATGTCTACCACCAAACTGCTGAAAACCAAAGATAGAGCCAAATTCTTAAAAGTACCTGAGTGGAAAAGGACATTACATACAAGAGAACACTAAGAATGATGCTTTATTGCCAAAAGACAGTGGGATAACATCTTTAAGTGTTGAAAGGAAAAATAAAATTGTCTATAATTCTCTATGCAGAAAAAGTACATTTCAAGAATGAAAGTGAGAGCCAAGAATAATCTCTTCAATAAATTGTGTTGGGGAAACTGGATAGCCACATGCAAAAAATAAATAAACTGGACCACTATCTTATAGCATACATAAAAATCAACTGAAAATGAATTAAAGTCTTGAGCCTTGAAGACCTGAAGCCATAAAATTCCTAGGAAAAAAAAACATATGGAAAAACCTCCTTGATATTGGTCTCTGTGATGTTTTGTTTTTTGTTTTTTTGTTTTGGATTTTACACTAAAAGCAAAAGTAAGTAAGGAGGACTACATCAAACTAAACAGCAAAAGAAACAATCAACACAATGAACAGGAAAGGGCGCCTGGGTGGCTCAGTTGGTTAAGCGACTGCCTTCGGCTCAGGTCATGATCCTGGAGTCCCGGGATCGAGTCCCGCATCGGGCTCCCTGCTCGGCGGGGAGTCTGCTTCTCCCTCTGACCCTCCCCCATCTCATGTGCTCTCTCTTTGTCTCTCATTCTCACTCTCTCAAATAAATAAATAAAATCTTAAAAAAAATGAACAGGAAACTTATGGGATGGGTGAAAATATTAGCAAATCATATATCTAATATGGGGTTAATATCTGAAAACTATAAAAAATGATGAGCACTGGGTGTCACACTGAACTAATGAATCATTGAACATTATATCAAAAACTAATGACGTACTATACCTTGGCTAATTTACTTTAAATAAAAATAAATAAAATAAAATAAAATATAAAATAATAAAATAACTCATACAGCTTAATAGCAAACAAAAAAAAAAAAACAAAGCAAAAACAAAACAAACCAAAAAACCCCAAGTATTTCAATTACAAAATGGGCAGAGGTAGTGAATGGACATTTTTCCAAAGAAGACACAAATGGCCAACAAGTACATGAGAAGGTGCTCAACATCACCAATAATCAGGGGAATGCAAATTGAAACCACATTGAAACATCACCTTATACCTGTTGGAAGGACTACTACAAAAAAGTCAGAAGGGCTCCTGGGTGGCGCAGTTGGTTAAGCATCCACCTCTTTGTTTTGGCTCAGGTCGTTATCCCACAGTCCTGGGATTGAGCCTTGTGTCAGGCTCCATGCTCAGCTTGGAGTCCACCTGGGATTCTCTCTCCCTCTCCCTCTCCCTCTGCCCCTCCCACTTGTACTCGCTGTCATTCTTTCTCTCTCTAAAATAAATAAAATCCTTAAAAAAAAGTCAAGAGATAACAATTGTTGATGAGAATGTGGAGAAAAGAGAACACATTTGCAGTATTGGTGAGAATATAAATTGATTCCCCCATTGTGGAAGACAGTATGAAGTTTCCTCAAAAATGTAAAAATAGGGGCACTTGGGTGACTCATTTGGTTAAGCGTCCAGCTTCAGCTCAGGTCATGATCTCAGGGTCCTGGGATTGAGCCTGGCATCAGGCTGTCTGCTCAGCAGGGAGTCTGCTTCTTCCTCTCCCTCTCTCTCAAATAAATAAATAAAAAAATCTTAAAAAATGTAAAAATAGAATTACTATATGATCTAGGAATTCCACTCCTGGAGGTATATCTAAAGGAAACAAAATCACTAGTTAAAAAGATATATGCACCCTTGTGTTCATTGCAGCCTTATTTACAGTAGATAAGACATGGAAACAAATTAAGTGTCCATCAATAGATGAATGTGAAAAGAAAATAATATGTATGTGTCTGTATGTGTGATATTTGCATATTTGCATATAGAATATTATTCAGCCATCAAGAGGAAGGAAATCTTGCCATTTGTAACATGGGTGGATCTCGAGGACATTCTGCTAAGTGAGGTAAGTCAGAGAGAGAAAGACAATATTGTATGATTTCACTGGCATGTGAAATCTGAAAGAAACCAAGCTTATAAATGCAGAAAACAGATCTGTGGTTGTCAGGGGCAGGGGGTGAGGGGTTGGCAAAACAGGTGAAGGTGGTAAAAAAAATAAATAGTAAAGAAAGTGTTTTAGGATGAAGGGGATTGTTGCTAGATGGAATCTTAATGTGCAGGAAGGAACGAACAGAACTAGAATTTATATATGTGTATATACATATATATGGCATATTATATATAATAAAATTCATAATGTAAAAGAACTTTAAAATATTTTAATATACAATATATTTATATGCATATTATTTGTTTAATATATAGAATTTAATATAAAGTAATACATGCAAAAATTTATATTTTAAAGTTATACACACATATAATACAGGTAGTCTTCGCCTTGCACAGTACTGTGTGGACTGCAACTTATGCATATCAGAACGGTGTTTTTGCTTTGCACAGAACCTGAATTACAATAAGAGCTGTGCAAAGTGCATACACTTTTCTGATATGGACAAGTTTCAGTTAATATGGTTTATGCATAAAAAGAACTCTATCTACCTATCATCTATCTATCTACCATCTATCTATCTATCTATCTATCTATCTATCTATCTATCTATCATCTATCTATCTATATAGAGACACATACATGATGCATATTGTAATCTGTGAAGCATCATTAAAATAACAACACAATAAATTAAAAAATACAGGATATAACATGGAATATTAAAATATTTTATTAATCCTAAATGGGAAACAAAAAATAGATTTCATACATGGAAGAGAAATACCAATATAGTCGACTTGTACTCTACCCTATCAGTAATGACATTAAATGTTAATTGACTAAGTATTCTAAGAAAAAGGCAGAAATTAGTAGAATGGATTAATAATGAATAAAATTACAACTTAACTGTGATTGTTAATTTTATGTGTGAACTTAGCTGGGCCACAGTATGCCCAGATATTTGGTCAAACATTATTCTGGGTGTTTCTGTGAGGGTGTTTTAGATAAGATTCATATTTAAATTAGTAAAGTGAATAAAGCAGATTATCCTTCATAACGTGGATGGGTCTCACACAATCAGTTGAAGGACTGAATATAGCAAAAAAGGCTGACCCTTCTCCAAGTAAGAGCGTATTTTCTCTGCCTGATAGACCTTTGAACTGGTGCATAGGCTTTTTTCCTCCAGTTGGACTTGAACTGAAACATTAGCTCTTATTTGGTTTCAAGCCTGCTGGCATTCAGATTGGAACTACACCATTGCCTCTGTTGGCTCTCAGACCTTCATACTCAGACTTGAACTGAACCATTGGCTCTTCTGTGTCTCCAGCCAGAAAATGCACCTTGCAGATCTTGGGGTTTGCCAACCTCCATAATCACATGAAACAATTCCTTCTAATGAATCCATATATTATATAATTATATAATTATAATTTTATATATGTATAGGAATGCAAATAAGCAGAGTATATGATTTTTAAGCATAAGAAAATCAGTATGGTTCTGTTGATATCAGACAGAGTAGACTTCAAGACAAGAAGTATTTAGAGAGATAAGGGGGGCATTCTATAAGATGAAAGGGTCAATTTATGCAAAAGGGTTAGACTGAACTACTTTCTTACACCATACACAAAAAGAAATTCAAAATGGATGAAAGAGGGGTGCCTGGGTGGCTCAGTCAGTTAAGCATCTGCCTTTGGCTCAGGTCATGACCCCAGGATCCTGGGATCAAGCCCTGCATCGGGCTCCCTGCTCAGTGGAGAGGCTGCTTCTCCAGCTCCCTCTGCCTGCTGCTCTGTCTACTTGTGCTCTTTGTCTTTCTCTCTGTCAAATAAATAAATAAAATCATTTAAAGAATGGATCAAAGAGCTAAATGTGAAACAATCAAAATCCTAGAGGAGAACACAAGCAGTAACCTCTTTGACATTGGCCATAGCAAGTTATTACTAGATATGTCTTCCAGAGGCAAAGGAAACAAAAGGAAGACAAAAAAAAAAAAAAACTATCAGGACTTCACCAAATTAAAAGATTCTGTACAGTGAAGGAAACAATCAACAAAACTAAAAGGTAACTGAAAAATGGGAGAAGATATTTGCAAATGACATTTCTGCTAAAGCGTGAGTATCCAAAATCTATAAAGAAATTATCAAGCTCAACACCCAAAAAACAAGCAATCCAGTTAAAGAATGGGCAGAAGACATGAATAGACATTTTTCTAAAGAAAACATATAGCACGTACTGCATGGAGCACTGGGTATTATACGAAAACAATGAATCGTGGATCACTACATCAAAAACTAACGATATATTGTATGGTGACTAACATAACATAATAAAATTTAAAAAAATGAAGACATACAGATCGCTAACAGACACATGAAAAGATGCTCAACATCACTCATCACCAGGAAAATACAAATCAAAACTACAATATCACCTCACACCAGTAGAATGGCTAAAATTAACAAGACGGAAACAACAGGTGTTGGCAAGGATGTGGAGAAAGGAGCACCCCCTTACACTGTGGGAATTCAAATTGGGGCAGCCACCCTGGAAAACAGTATGGAGGTTCCTCAAAAAATGCAAAATAGAACTACTCTATGATCTAGCAATTGCACTATTATTTACCCAAAGGATACACAAATATTTATTCGAAGGGATACATGCACCACAATGTTTAGGGCAGCATTATCAGCAATAGGCAAATAATGGAAAGAGTCCCATTTTCCATCAACCGATGGATGGATAAAGAAGAAATTATATAAATATAAATATATATATGAATATTATTCAGCCATAAAAAAGAATGAAATCTTGCTATTTGTAATGATGTGGATGGAGCTAGCGTGTATTATGCTAAGCGAAATAAGTCAGTCAGAGAAAGACAAATACCATATGATTTCATCCATATGTGGAATTTAAAAGGCAAAGCAAATTAACATATGTGGAAAAAAAGGTAAACCATAAAACAGACTCTTAACTACAGAGAACAAACTGAAGGTTACTGGAGGGGAGGTGGGCAGGGGATGGGTTAAATGGGGGATGGGTATTAAGAAGGGCACTTGTGATGAGCACTGGGTGTTGTACATAAGTGATGGATCACTTAATTCTACCTGAACCTAATATTAAACTGTATGCTGGGGCACCTGGGGGGCTCAGTTGGTTAAGCGACTGCCTTCGGCTCAGGTCATGATCCTGGAGTCCCGGGATCGAGTCCCACATCAGGCTCCCTGCTCAGCAGGGAGTCTTCTTCTCCCTCTGACCCTCCTCCCTCTCGTGCTCTCTATCTCTCATTCTCTCAAATAAATAAATAAAATCTTAAAAAAAATATTAAACTGTACGCTAACTAGAATTTAAATAAAAACTTGAAGGAAAAAGCAAAAACAAAAAGGACAATCACACACATAATATGTGTAACTTAATACAGATCTTATAGTATATTATATTAAATTGCCTAAGGGGAGAAATAGACAAATCTACAACCATATTGAAGATTCTAACAACTTCTTTGAGGAATTCATAGAATAACCAGATTTTAAAAATTGATAAGTATATAGAAGATGTGAACAATATGCTCAGTCAGATTCACCTTGGACGCATAGAAATATATCTAAGAATAGCAGAATACATTTATTTCAAGTATATATGGAATATTTTTTTTAAAAGACTCTGTACTGGGAATTAAATTCAAGTCTTTATTTATTTATTTTTATTTTTTTAACACTTTGCATTTCTTTTGTTCTTTTTTTTCAAAATTTATTTTATTATATTATGTTAATCACCATACATTACATCATTAGTTTTTGATGTAGTGTTCCATGATTCATTGTTTGCGTATAACACGCAGTTCTCCATTCAATATGAGCCCTCTTTATATATTTTTTAAATTTTATTATGTTAATTATCATACATTACATCATTAGTTTTTGACGTAGTGTTCCATGATTCATTGTTTGTGTATAACACCCAGTACTCCATTCAATACATGCCCTCTTTAATACCCATCACCAGGCTAACCCATCCCCCAAACATCCTCCCCTTTAGAACCCTCAGATTGTTTCTCAGAGTCCATAGTTTCTCATGGATCGACTCCCCCTCCGATTTCCACCTCTTCATTTTTCCCTTCCTAGTATATTCTTTTTTTTCTTTTAACATATAATGTATTACTTGATACAGACGTACAGGTCTGTGATTCATCAGTCTTACACAATTCACAGCATTCACCATAGTACACACCCTTCCCAGTACCTTTTACCCAGCCACCCATTCCCTCCCACCCCCCACCACTCCAGCAACCCTCAGTTTGTTTCCTGAGATTAAGAACTCCTCATATCAGTGAGATCATATGATACATGTCTTTCTCTGATTGACTTGTTTCGTTTAGCATAATACCCTCTAGTTCCATCCATGTCTCTGCAAATGGCAAGATTCCATACTTTTTTGATGACTGCATAATATTCCATTGTATATATATATACCACTTCTTCTTTATCCATTCATCTGTTGATGGACATCTTGGGTGTTTCCATAGTTTGGCTATTGTGGACATTGCTGCTATAAACATCGAGGTGCATGTACCCCTTCAGATCACTACATTTGTGTCTTTGGGGTAAATACCCAGGAGTGCAATTACTTGGTCGTAGGGTAGCTCTATTTTCAACTTTTTGAGGAACCCCCGTACTCTTTTCCAGAGTGGCTTCACCAGATTGCATTCCCACCAAGAGTGTAGGAGTGTTCCCTTTCTCCGCATCCTCGCCAACATCTGTCATTTCCTGACTTGTTAATTTTAGCCATTCTGACTGGTGTGAGGTGGTATCTCATTGAGGTTTTGATTTGGATTTCCCTGATGCTGAGCAATGTTGAGCATTTTTTCATGTCTGTTGGCCTTTTGGACATCTGTTTTGTTAAAATGTCTGTTCATGTCTTCTGCCCATTTCTTGATTGGAACATTTGTTCTTTGGGTGTTGAGTTTGATCAGTTCTTTATAGATTTTGGATACTAGCCCTTTATCAGATATGTCATTTGCAAATATCTTCTCTGATTCTGTCGGTTTTCTTTTGGTTTTGTTGACTGTTTCTTTTGCTGTGCAAAAGTTTTTATCTTGATGAAGTCCCAATAGTTAATTTTTGCCCTTGCTTCTCTTGCCTTTGGCCATGTTTCTAGGAAGAAGTTGCTGGGCTGAGGCCGAAAAGGTTGCTGCCTGTGTTCTCCTTTAGGATTTTGATGGACTCCTGTCTCACGTTTAGGTCTTTCAACCATTTGGAGTCTATTTTTGTGTGTGGTGTAAGGAAATGGTCCAGTTCCATTCTTCTGCATGTGGCTGTCCAATTTTCCCAACACCATTTGTTGAAGAGACTCTTTTTTCCATTGGACATTCTTTTGTGCTTTGTCAAAGATTAGTTGACCACAATGCTGAGGGGCCATTTCTGGGCTCTCTATTCTGTTCCATTGATCTAAGTGTCTGTTTTTGTGCCAGTACCATACTGCCTTGATGATTATAATTTTGTAGTACAACTTGAAGTCCGGAATTGGATGCCACCATCTTTGCTTTTTTTTTTTTTTTTGACATTTCTCTGGCTATTCAGGGTCTTTTCTGGTTCCATACAAATTTTAGGATTATTTGTCCTATTTCTTTGAAAAAAGTGAATGGTATTTTGATAGGGATTGCATTGAATGTGTAGATTGCTCGAGGAGGCATTGACATCTTCACAATATTTGTTCTTCCAATCCAGGAGCATGGAATGTTTTTCCATTACTTTGTGTCTTCCTCAATTTCTTTCATGAGTATTTTATAGTTTTCTGAGTACTGATTCTTTGCTTCTTTGGTTAGATTTATTCCTAGGTATCCTATGGTTTTGGATGCAATTAGAAATGGGATCAACTCCTTAATTTCTCTTTCATCTGTCTTGTTGTTGGTGTATAGGAATACCACTGATTTCTGTGCGTTGATTTTATATCCTTCCACTTCACTGAATTCCTGCATGAGTTCTAGCAGTTTTGGGGTGGGGTCTTTTGGGTTGCCCACATAAAGTATCATATCATCTGCAAAGAGTGAGAGTTGACTTCTTTGCTGATTTGGATGCCTTTTATTTATTTTTGTTGTCTGATTGCTGTGGCTAGGACTTCTAATACTATGTTGAATAGCAGTGGTGATAGTGGACATCCCTGCCATGTTCCTGACCTCAGGGGGAAAACTCTTAGTTTTTCCCCATTGAGAATGATATTTGCTGTGGGTTTTTCATAGATGGCTTTTACGATATTGAGGTATGTAATATCTGTCCTTCTACTCTGAAGAGTTTTGATCAAGAAAGGATGCTGTACTTTGTCAAATGCTTTTGCTGCATCTATTAAGAGGATCATATGGTTCTTGTTCTTTCTTTTATTAATGTAGTGTGTCACATTGATTGATTTGCATATGTTGAACCAACCTTGTAGGCCAGGAATAAATCCCACTTGGTTGTTGTGAATAATGCTTTTAATGTACAGTTGGATACTATTGGCTAGTAGTTTGGTGAGAATTTTGCCTCTATGTTCATCAGGGATATTGGTCTGTAATTCTCCTTTTTGATGGGGTCTTTGTCTGATTTTGGGATCAAGGTAATGCTGGCTTCATAAAACGAGTTTGGAAGTTTTTATTTCTCTTCTATTTTTTGGAACAGTTTCAGAATAGGTATTAATTCTTCTTTAAATTTTGGTAGAATTCCCCTGGGAAGCCATCTGGCCCTGGGTTCTTGTTTTTTGGGAGATTTTTGATGACTGCTTCAATTTCCTTAGTGGTTAGAGGTCTGTTCAGGTTTTCTATTTCTTCCTGGTTCAGTGTTGGTAGTTGATACATCTCTAGGAATGCATCCCTTTCTTCCAGGTTGTCTAATTTGCTGGCATAGAGTTGCTCATAATATGTTCCTATAATTGTTTGTATTTCTTTGGTGTTGGTTGTGATCTCTCCTCTTTCATTCATGATTTTGTTGATTTGGGTCATTTCTCTTTTCTTTTTGATAAGTCTGGCCAGGGGTTTATCAATCTTGTTCATTCTTTCAAAGAACCAGCTCCTAGTTTCGTTGATCTGTTCTACTGTTCTTTTGGTTTCTATTTCATTGATTTCTGCTCTGATCTTTATGATTTCTCTTCTCCTGCTGGGTTTAGGCTTTATTTTCTCTTCTTTCTCCAGCTCCTTTAGGTGTAGGGTTAGGTTGTGTATTTGAGACCTTTCTTGTTTCTTGAGAAACCCTGTACTGCTATACACTTTCCTCTTAGCACCGCCTTTGCTGCATCCCAAAGATTTTGGACAGTTGTGTTTTCATTTTCATTGGTTTCCATGAATTTTTTTAATTCTCCTTTCATTTCCTGGTTGACCCATTCATTCTTTAGAAGGATGTTCTTTAGCCTCCATTTTTTTGAGTTCATTCCAACTTTCCTCTTATGATTGAGTTCTAGTTTCAAAGAATTGTGGTCCAAAAATATGCAGAGAATGATCCCAATCTTTTGGTACTGGTTGAGACCTGATTTATTACCTAGGATGTGATATATTCCGGAGAATGTTCCATGGGCACTAGAGAAGAATGGGTATTTTGTTGCTTTGTGATGGAATGTTCTGAATAGATCTGTGAAGTCCATTTGGTCCAGTGCGTCATTTAAAGTCTTTATTTCCTTGTTGATCTTTTGCTTAGATGATCTGTCCATTTTCAGTGAGGGGGCTGTTAATGTCCCTCACTATTATTGTAGTGTTTGTCAATGTGTTTCTTTGCTTTTGTTAATAATTGCCTTATATAATTGGCTGCTCCCATGTTAGCAGCATAGATATTTACAATTGTTAGATCTTCTTTTCGGGGAGACCCTTTAAGTATGATATAGTGTCCTTCCTCATCTCTTATTATAGTCTTTGGTTTAAAATCTAATTTGTCTGATATAAGGATTGCCACCCCAGTTTTCTTTTGGTGTCCATTAGCATAGTAAATGGTTTTCCACCCCTTCACTTTCAATCTGGGGGTGTCTTTGGGTCTAAAATGAGTCTCTTGTAGACAGCATATCCATGGCTCTTGTTTTTTTATCCAATCTGATATCCTGTGTCTTTTAATTGGGACATTTAGCCCATTTACATTCAGGGTAACTATTGAAAGATATAAATTTAGTGCCATTGTTTTGCCTGTAAGGTGACTGTTAACTGTATATTGTCTGTGTTCCTTTCTGGCCTGTTACTTTTAGGCTCTCTTTGCTTAGAGGATCCCTTTCAATATTTCTTGGAGGGCTGGTTTCGTGGTTGGAAATTCCTTTAGTTTTTGTTTGTCCTGGAAGATTTTTATCTCTCCTTCTATTTTCAATGACAGTCTAGCTGGATATAGTATTCTTGACTGCATATTTTTCCCATTTGGTGCTCTGAGTATATCATGCCAGTCCTTTCTGGCCTGCCAAGTCTCTGTGGATAGGTCTGGTGCCAGTCTAATATTTCTACCATTGTAGGTTACAGATCTCTTGTCCCAACTGCTTTCAGGATTTTCTTTGTCCTTGAGACTTGTAAGTTTTACTATTAGATGTCATGGTTTTGACCTATTTTTATTGATTTTGAGAGGGGTTCTCTGTGCCTCCTTGATTTTGATGCCTGTTTTCTTCCCCACATTAGGGAAGTTCTCTGGTCTAATTTGCTCCAATATACCTTCTGCCCCTCTCTCTCTTTCTTCTTCTTCTGGGACCCCAATTATTCTAATATTGTTTGTCTTATGGTATCACTTATCTCTCGAATTCTGCCCTTTTGATCCAGTAATTGTTTATCTCTGTTTTTCTCAGCTTCTTTATTTTCCATTATTTGGTCTTCTATATCACTAATTCTCTCTTCTGCCTCATTTATCCTAGCAGTTAGTGCCTCCATTTTTTATTGCACCTCATTAATAACCTTTTTGATTTTGACTTGGTTAGATTTTAGTTCTTTTACTTCTCCAGAAAGGGTTTCTCTAGTGTCTTCCATGCTTTTTTCAAGCCCAGCTAGTATCTTTATAATTTCATTCTGAACTGTAGTTCTGACATCTTACTAATGTCCCTATTGATTAGGTCCCTGGCAGTTGGTACTTCATCTTGTTCTTTTTTTTTTTTAAGATTTTATTTATTTATTTGAGAGAGAGAATGAGAGATAGAGAGCACGAGAGGGAAGAGGGTCAGAGGGAGAAGCAGACTCCCTGCTGAGCAGAGAGCCCGATGTGGGACTCGATCCCGGGACTCCAGGATCATGACCTGAGCCGAAGGCAGTCGCTTAACCAACTGAGCCACCCAGGCGCCCCCTTGTTCTTTTTTTTTTTTGAGGTGATTTTTTCCTTCTTGTCATTTTGTCCAGAAGAGAATAGATGAATGAGAGAACAGAATGCTAACAGGGTAACAACAACCCCAGAAAAATATACCCTAAACAAATCAGAAGAGACCTGAAACTAGGGGAAAAGAAAGGGAAAGAAAGAAAAAATAAATAAATAAAAGAAAAGATTAAAAAAAACCAAAATGCTCAAATATGATCAAGCTGTTGAATAGATCAGTGCCACACACTAGATTTTGGGAGTATTTTGGTCTGTCAGAAGAAACTCCCTACCAAATTTTAAAGAAAGAAAAACATATATGTACAAAAATAAGGGTAAATATGATGAAGGGATGGAATATGACTGCAAAGATGAAAATTATAAAAGATTTTATAAAAGGAATTGATAAGGTAAGAAGTTGGTTGAGAAAAGAAAGGAGGAATTTTAAAAAAAAAGTGAGAGAATGTGATTAGGCAGGAGACTAGAATAAAGCCATACACTAGAAATTTAGGGTATATTTTGGTCTGTTAGATGAAACTGTATCCCAAAATTTTAAAGAGAGAGAGACTTATATATATACCAAAAATAAGGTAAACTACAATGAAGGGATAGAATATGACTTTTAAAAATGAGAACTAAAAAAGATTTTTCAAAAGTGATTGATAAGATGTTTGTTGAAAAAGGGAAAAGGAAAAAAATTAAAAAAATAGAAAAAGAAAAAAAGAAAATTAAAAAAAGTAACTTTGAAAGACTAAAGAATCATGGGGAAAAAAGCCATGAATTCTACGTGCTGTATTCCCCTAGTGCTGGAGTTCTGCCATTCTCATTGATTGGTAGAGTTGGTCTTGGCTGGATGTTCTTGCTGATCTTCTGGGGGAGGGGCCTGTTGCAGTGATTCTCCAATGTCTTTGCCCGAGGTGGAATTGCCCGCCCTTGCTGGGGGCCAGGCTAAGTAATATGCTCAGGTTTGCTCTGGGTAGCTTTTTTTTTTCTGAGTAGCTTTTGTTCCCTGCAAGCTTTCTGTACAGCTTTGGAGGACAAGAGTGAAAATGGAGGCCTCCCGATCTCTGCTCTAGAGGAGCCAAGAGCTTGGGGCCCCACTCCTCAGTGAGCCCGAGAGAAAAGAAACCAATCACTCCTGTCTCCCCAGTCTCTGGCTGCACTCCTTGCTCACCTGGCCTGTGACCGAGCGTTTCTATCTCTTTTAGGGAGACCCTTTTTGGAGTCTCCAAACCCAGCAGATCCCTGCGGTGCACTCCTGCACTGTTCCTCCCAGGGGAGGAAGGAGAGTCTCCCCGGATCTGCAGCTTCTTGAGTCCCTGTTGGAAGAGCAGTGGCCCAACTGTGCCGCGGATCACAGTTTATGGCAACCCCAACCTGAGATCCCGTTCTCGGCTCCATCTCTGCAGCTGGCTTCCCCGCTCCAATACTTGGGAGCTCTGTCACACTCAGGCACCCCTGGTCTTCGTGACCCCAAGGGTCCTGCGACCACACTGTCACAGCAAGTGTTCCACCCCCTGCTAAGCCACTGGAGTGACGTCCCTCAGCAGAGCCAACTTCTAAAAGTTCTGATTTTGTGCTCCACTGCTCTATCACTTGTGGGTAGCAGCTGGTGGAGGCCCCCTCCTCCCTCCATCTATCTTCCTGAATATCACCTCAGATTCACTTCTTTGCACATCCTACCTTCCAGAAAATTTTCACTTTCCTGTTCAGAGAGTTGCTGCTATTCTTTTCTTCAATCTCCTGTTGAGTTCGTAGGTGTTCAGAATGGTTTGATCCCTATCTAGCTGAATTCCTGGGACCAGACAAAATTTAGTTTTCCTATTCCTCTGCCATCTTGCTCCTTTATCCTAATTTATTTATTTTTTAAAGAATTTATTTATTTATTTGAGATAGAGAATGATAGCGAGAGCATGACCTGGGAGATGGAGGGAGAGGGAGAAGCAGGCTCCCCATTGAGCAGGGAGCCCAAAACAGGGATCAATCCCAGGACCCTGGGATCATGACCTGAGCTGAAATCAAGAAATGGATGCATAGCTGACTGAGCCACTCAGGAGCCCCTGTCAAATGATTTTTTCTGCATGAGTTAATATGATCATGTGATTTTTTAACTGACTGAGCCACCTAGGTGCCCCAAGTTTTAATATATTTAAATAACTTGGGGCACCTGGGTGGCTCAGTTGGTTGAGCGACTGCCTTCGGCTCGGGTCATGATCCCGGAGTCCTGGGATCGAGTCCCACATTGGGCTCCCGGCTGAGCGGGGAGCCTGCTTCTCCCTCTGACCCTCTCCCCTCTAATGCTGTTTCTCTCTCGCTCTCTCTCTAATAAATAAATAAAATCTTAAAAAAATAAAATAAAATAAAAAATAAATAAATAAATAACTGAATCATATTGCACATATTATTTGATCATATTGGAATTAAATTAGTAATTAACATTATGAAAATATGTATAAAGTATCCAAATATTTGAAATGTGAACAATATACTTCCAAATAACCCATACATGAAATAAGAAATCCTAAAGAAAATTGAAAATAAAGTGAATAATAATAAAAACATAACATTCTAAAATTTATAAAATGCTGCTACAATTAAGAAGGAGAAATTTATAACTTTAATGACTATTTTACAAAAGAGGAAATATTTAAAATAAATGACCTAAGCTTGCATACTAATAATGTAGAAAAAAATAAAAATTAATGTAAGTAGAATAAATAGAATAGAAATAAGAGCTGAAATCAGTGAAACAGAAAACAGACCAATAGAGAAAATCACACAAGTGAATCATTTATTCTTTGAAAAGAATAAGACAATTGTTAACCCCTAGAAAAGTTAATAAAAGAGAAAAAAACAAAAGAGAGGAAGAAATCAAATCTTTCATAAAAGGAATGAAAGAAAGACAATACTACATATTATACAGACATTGACATAACAATAAAGGGATGTTTTATTAATCTCCATTTAATAAAAATAAATTGTTAATTTTAAACTTTTTAACAATTAACAGATTGTTAATAAAGGAAGATTGACAACTTTAACTTTAAAACTTGACAACTTAAGTTGAAAAAAATCCTTAAAAGCAGAAATTCTTCAAACTGGCAAATGAGAAAAAAATCTGAATAATGTGATTTCTGTTAAAATCAACAATAAAAAGACAAGCCAATTTAAAAATGGAAAATGGAATGAAATACACAATAAAGATATACAAATGGCCTCCAAGTACAGCCACTTTGGAAGTCAGTTTTGGCAGCTTCTTACAAAATTACATGTACTCTTATCATATAATCCAACAATTGTGCTCCTTGGTATTTACCCAAATGAATTGAAAACTTATGTCCACACAAATTCTTTGCACAAATGTTTAAAACAGCTTTATTCATAGTTGCCCAAGTTTGGAAGCTATCAAGATGTCCTATAATAGGTGAATGGTAATAAACAAACTGCAGAAAATCTATACAGTGGTATATTATATCACAATGAAGAATAAGTAATGTGCACATGGATGTTTACAATAACTTTATCCATATTTGCCAAAACTTGGAAGCAACCAAGATAGGTACGTGGATAGATAAACTGTGGTACATCCAGACAATAGAATATTATTCAATGTTAAAAAAATGAAATAAGCTATCAAGCCATGAAAAGACATGGAGAAAACTTAAATGCCTATCAGTAAGTGAAAGAAGCCAATCAGAAAAGTTTACATACTGTATCATTCCAAAGCAAATGACATTCTGGAAAACGCAAAATTATGGAGTCTTCTAAAAAGTCAGTTTTTGCAGGGGTTTGGAGGAGGGAGGGTGAATAGGCAGAGCACAGAAGATTTTTAGGGTTGTGAAATTATTCTGTATGGTGTTATAATGGTGGATACATGTTATATACATTCGTCAAAACCCACAGAATATACAACTCCAGGAGGGAACCCTAATGTAAACTATAGACTTCAGATGATAATGATGTGTCAATGCAGGTTCATGGATTGTAACAAATGTACCACTCAGGTGCAAGATATTGATAGCAGGGGATTTTGTTGGTATAAGTGTGGTAGGGGCATAAGATATATAGGAACTCTCAGTTCTTCCCTTCAATTTTTTTCTGTAAACCTACAACTGGTCTAAAAAGTAGCCTATTAATAAACAAACATACAAAAATGCAAAACACTGGGCGCCTTGGGTGGATTAGTCTGCCTTCAGCTGGGGTCATGATCTCGGAGTCCTGGAATGTAGTCCTGTATTGGGCTCCCTGCTCAGCAGGGAGTCTGCTTCTACCTCTGCCCCTCACCCTGCTCCCTGCTCTCTCTCACACACTCTCTCTCTCTCAAATAAATAAATAAAATCTTAAAAAAAAAACACAATGATATACCTTTTTTTTTTTTTTTTTGCCCACTGGGTTGCCTAAAATCAAAATGGTCAGTTATATCAATTTTGGCAAGGACATGGAGCACCCAGCACTCTCATTTATTGCTAATAGGAGGGTAAAATTGTATTATCACCATTTCACATCCACTAGAATGACCAAAATCAAAAAGACTGACAGCACATTATGTAGGCTGTTGAGTACCAGGAATTCTCATATATTCTGGTAGAATGTAAAATTATCTAACTCAACTATGGAGAACTGTTGCAGTTTCTTATAAAGATAAGCCCACACCTTAACTATGGAGAACAAACTGATAGTTACCAGAGGGAGATGGGTGGGGGAATGGGTGAAATAGGTGATAGGGATTAAGGAGTGTGCGCTTGTCGTGATGAGCACTGGGTGATGTATGGAATTGTTGAATCTCTATATTGTACATCTGAAACTAATATAACATTGTATGTTAACTATACTAAAATTAAAATTTTTAAAAAAGATAAGCACAGTTTTCCCTTCCTTTCCCTATTGTCCCCCATGCTGAAGGGGGGAAATCAGAGAGGGAGACAAACCATGAGAGACTATGGACCCTAAGAAACAAACTGAGGGTTTCAGAGGGGAGGGGAGCTGAGAGGAGGGGATAGTCAGATGATGGCCATTAAGGAGGGCACGTGTTATGATGAGCACTGGGTATTATATGCAACTAATGAATCATTGAACACTACATCAAAAACTAATGATACACTGTATGGTGGCTAACTTAACATAATAAAAATAAAGTAAAATAAAAAAGATAAACACATATCTACTCTATGTCTCATCATTCAACCTGATGTTTCATTTCAAGATGAAAATGCTCTAAAAAGACTTTTAAAACAATTCTCAAGTCAGTCTTTTTTTTTTTTTACCATATTAGCCCCAAATTATAAATATCTCAAACGTCAGCAGGAGATAGACAAACAGGTGATAGATTAACAGGTGCCATATAAGTAAAATGGAATTCTATTCAGCATTAAACCATATAGCAAACTTCCTATGCATCCAAAAACATTTTTTAAAAAATGTTGAATCTCCACACAAAAATAGTATATATACTATACTAAGTCCATTTATATGAAATTTGAAAACAGGCAAAACTGATATAAGGCAAGAGAAATCAGAAAGTGGTTGCCTTTGGACATAGAGGAATTGACTGAGGAAAGGCACACTGGACCTTTATTTGATAAATAAAATGTTATTTATTTTGTTTAGGGAGATAGCTACTCCATGACAAAGCTCACTAAACAGAATACTGTAGCTCTATGCATTTTGTTTTATATTAATTATATCTAAAGCTAAAAAAATACTTTGGAAAAAAATATTTTGGCAGCGCCGATGTAATGGCAAGGAATGTTGGCTTTTGGCAACTAATAGATCAGGCTTTAATTCCAGAGTTAGCAATACATTGCCAAATCTGTGACAAGTTAATTACCATCCTAAGCCTCAATTTCTTGGTATGTTAAATGGGGCCAAACACCTGTGATTTTTGTGAGGAATATATACTGAGTATATAAAGCTTTTAGAGTGATATTTGACCACATAATAAGCATTCAATAAATAGTAGTTATGGTATTTTAATGAATTCCTTGCAATTCTTCCTTCAAATGCCTTGTACTTCTGATACATCCTATGCAGTTCTGTTTTTTTTTTTTTCTTTTATGGCTCAGGTTGTCTATTTGGAAACCACTCATGAATCTCTCTCACAGCTTTTTTTGTTTTCTTTTCATTGCTACTGCCAGCATTACAACCCCATCCCCCCACACTTCAAGCATAAGTGACTATTCAGTTATTTGCATCAACCCTGATCAATATGAGTTTTAAACAATGCAAACAGTAACACTTTATTGCACTAAAAATACCATGTCAATATCTGTATGTGTCTATTAGATTTGGTTTCAGATTCTCCTCTGCAGTGCTGCTCATACCACAGTATTGGGCACATACTGAATTCTTAATAAAAGGTATTTCATAAATAAATTATTTTAGACTTTTTGAAAATCATAACTGATTATTTTACCCACTTATAAATGTTTACACTAAGTCTAACAGCTATATCGGAGTGAAAGATATGTACTTTTAGTTCTAATCTTACACTTTCATTATTTTTTATGGCCATTCAGGATGAACGGGGTATATAAGAGTGAACAAAACAAGGTTCTAGTCTGCATGGAGGCTCCATTCTTATGGTGAATCAGATAGTAAAGAAATACACAAAATTTTAATATGCCTGCCTCAATGATTTTCCTACTTCTACTTGTCTATCCTCAGTTCTCCTTCTGCCAATTTTTTAATTACTTGTGTTATCCTTTTTTAATATAATTATGAAAATACTGAAAATCTTTTATATTAGAAGACAGACATCTATATTCCCCGGATATTTTGTATATATTTGTCTTTTGCTTTCTACTCACCTTGGGTTTTTAAGCTGTTTCATGGAGAAGCAAGGAAAGGGAATTTTGGGAAGACTTGGTTTAGAGGCATAGAAGTGGAAGAGCATACACACAGAAGGGTGGTAGGGCTTCAGGAAGCTCAAAGATTCCATAAGGAGAAGGCAGGTTTGGAGAGACCTATTTAAAGCTTGTAGTCCAAATTCCCCACTGTACTCAGGACAGCTTTGGGTTTTCCTGTTATTAAAGCAGTCAATCTTCACAAAGTAGTTATATGTTACTTGATTTCTCAGGTTATTTGATGTTGGGAGTAGGTAATTTGTGAGTAGCTAGGTTTTCAAGTGGCCTGCATCTGAGAGCACGGATTGTCTAAAATAGGCAGATTTTCCAGGGAATACACCCATTTCATCTACCATTCCTGGTTCCACCAGAATCATTAATGTGTATACCCAAGTTTTTCTCTACTGGTTAAACAATGTTACCAATGAATCACATGGGTGCTAATGTAAAACTTGACTACTTTCCATTCTGAATGACACTATTTAAAAAAAAAAACTCTTGATATTTCCTTTTTGGTTTCTTTATCACCTTTGGGCAAAAATTGGGCCTCGTTTTACATAATGAATTTAGTGGGAGTTGGCATTGGGTAGCATTTGGGACATAGGGACAGTTGGGACCTACTAGTAGCCATTTATTGTATAGGATGACTCACAGCATGGTGAACTGAAGGTTAACTCTGCCATAATACTGAAAAAGAAATGGTTAGTAAAAGAACTTAATATCTCAGAAAACTATACATTTTAATTAGAGAAGGAACAAGTATGTTTTATTGAGGGTAGAAATGCCAAAGGCTGAAAAATGAACTCATTTTCCCAAAGCCATCTATAGCCAGTAACTGTCATGTGTCGGGATTGGTATTTGGGGAACACCAAGGTTATATGTCTAGAGTCAGTCCCTCTAAAGTACTTCTAAATCCCTACCAAAATGAGAAGTCTTATGTGAACTGTTAATGCACAAGAGGGACCTGGAAGCCATGAAGCAGGGTGGTATCCATTGTGTAGAAGCAACTTGATGGGTATATATGGGAGTTACATATTAGACACCAGGAATGAGATGCTTGTCATTGAAAATGAAGATGTTCCTAAGGGATAATAACTCTGATTCCTCATCTCTTCAGTTGCCAGAAAAGAAAACACTGAAACCTCACTCTGAAATTATTCTTCATTATTTAAAGCAATAATAATCTTGGGAGTGTGTTTATGTCTTTATTGGAATTCACAAATTACCAAATTTGAGGAACATCGGATAAGGGTACCTCAGGAGGAGTAGGGTATGGCCTTCATCATTCTCTTCTGCCCCCTTGTGGTGTCTTTCATGGTATCTTTCTGGACTCTTGCCCTAGGTGAAAACAGTCTCTTCTAAACTAAACATCCTTGTTATTTAGTATTTTGAGTATTTCCAGAAAACTACCCAGCTAGAAGTGAGACTGTCACGTCCTTTCAACATGAAGTAGTATAGTGTTACCCAATCATTTTTATGTCTTCTGTTTTATCTATCATCTATTTATCTAATTTTAAAACTGATTTTGCTCAAGTAGATTTCCCTGAAATTTCATATTTTATTCTTCATTTATTTTCCCTATATATTAATCTTAGATCTATTTATTCACTCATTTTATTGTTTTCTGGTGCATTTTTTTGCTTTCATTTTCATTATTTCCTTCCTGCTCTGTAACTGATTAATAGCACTAAGAAACCCACCTTGTTCTTTCGTCCTAGCCATTCCACAGAAAATTTTCCTGGTACTAAAAAATGCTGTCTTCCATTGATGTCTGGAACATCTGAATTTCCATGATTTCTTTCTTTCTCTCTGTAGGTCTTTATCATCCCTTTTCTCTGCTTGTGTCCAAAAATGTCTGTATACTTCAAGATATATCTCAGGAGTTTCACTCTAAACACTTCTGCAACCACATTCACTCCCACAGTTAAGGAGTACCTTAACTCCCAGTTCGGTTTTCTTTTGAATCCCAAGTCATCATACAAGATGGTCTATAGAGCATCTCTCCTTGGCAGTCCCACAGCATTGCAAATGTCCATGTCCCAATCAATACTCATAAATCTCTCTTGCTATGTGCCTCCCACTGTGTCCCTAAGAGAATCAACTACATTAGCAACTTCCCACTTTCCCAGGACAGACTTATATGTCTTCTCCATCTTCTTTACCTTAAATTATAATAGCAGCCTACTATGATTCCTGAATCTCTCACCTACATAGATTCACTTCTTTTATCCTCGGCTCCGATTTTGCTATATCTGAGCTCAGACCACACCATCTCCCCCCTCATGGATGCCTTCCATGTTACCAGTGGTCTGTTCCTACTCTATACTGCAGAACTGTGATTTCTAAAACATAGATCTGTTCCTGTCACTCCTCTTTGAAAACTCATCCATGGTAAGTCTCACCAGGCTGCATTTGGGGACTGGACAGAGTGAGAAGGGATCTTGTGTCAGCCAGGATTTCTGGTAGACGCCCCTATGCACTATCCACTTGTGGTGGTCGGGGGCGGGGAAGGGGCGGGATTGAGCCCCCTTCCCCCCTCCTCCTTACTGCGGAAAGCTGCAGAGCTAAGGGCACTTACTTCCTATTCACCAGTCAGCAGGGAGGGATCCTCTGATCAGCCACGTAGGCATTCTCTTCTCTCTGGAGGAAAAGGCCCAGCAGCTGTCGGAGGAAAAGGCCCACCAGCTGTCAGAGCAAAGGGACATGTCGCAGCTAAGTAAGAATTTGGGTGATTCGAGTCCCCCGGCCGAGGCCCCTAAGCCTCCGGTCTATAGCCGCCCTACGGTTCTGATGCGGGCCCCGCCCGCCTCCTCTCGGGCTCCGCCAGTCCCTTGGGATCCACCTCCGATTGATTTGCAGGCTTCACTGGCCGCTTGGCAGGCACCTCAGCCTGCTTGGGAGGCCCCACAGGGCCAGCCGCCTACCCCAGTGGCTCCGATGGCCCAACCTCCGGCCCTGGGTGGCCCGATGGTCCAGGCTCCCCCTCTGGGAGGCCCGATGGGCAAGCCTCCGACTCCCGGAGTCCTGATGATCCATCCTCCCCCTCCGGGAGCCCCGATGGCCCAGCCTCCGACTCCGGGAGTCCTGATGATGCATCCTTCAGCTCCCGGAGCCCCGATGGCCCATCCTCCCCCCCCGGGGACCCCGATGGCCCATCCTCCCCCTCCGGGGACCCCGATGGCCCATCCTCCCCCTCCGGGGACCCCGATGGCCCATCCTCCCCCTCCCGGGACCCCGATGGTGCATCCTCCCCCTCCGGGGACACCGATGGCGCATCCTCCTCCTCCGGGGACACCGATGGCTCACCCTCCCCCTCCGGGGACACCGATGGCCCATCCTCCCCCTCCGGGGACCCCGATGGCCCAGCCTCCAACTCCGGGAGTCCTGATGGCCCAGCCTCTGACTCCGGGAGTCCTGATGGTCCAGCCTCCTGCTCCGGGAGCCCCGATGGCCCAGCCTCCGCCCCCAGGAGCCTTGATGACCCAGCCTCCGCCTCCGGGAGCCCCGATGGCCAAGCCTCCTGGTCCCGGAGTCCTGATGATTCATCCTCCAGGTTCGAGAGCTCCGATCACCCAGCCTCCAGCTTCAGGAGCCCCGATGGCACAGCCGGCAGCCCCACCTGCGCAGCCTCTGGCTTCATGGGCCCCACAGGCTCAGCCTCTGATTCTGCAAATCCAGTCTCAGGTTATAAGGGCTCCTCCGCAGGTTCCCCAGGGCCCGCAGGCCCCGCCGGCGCAGCTGGCCACACCCCCCGGCTGGCAGGCCACCTCGCCGGGATGGCAGGCCCCGCCGCAAGGCTGGCAAGCCACGCCTCTGGCTTGGCAGGCCACACAGGTCACCTGGCAGGCTCCGACCATTGCCTGGCAGGCACCACCACCCGTGCGCCAGGGCCCACCGCCCATCCGCCCGGGCCCACCACCCATCCGACCTGGCCCCCCGCCGGTGCGCCAGGCCCCGCCCCCGATTCGCCAGGCACCACCACTGATACGCCAGGCACCGCCGCCCATCCGACCTGCCCCACAGGTCCTGGCCACCCCACCACCACTCTGGCAGGCCCTGCCACCCCCGCCGCCGCTGCGGCAGGCTCCACAGGCTAGGCTGCCCACCCCGCAGGTGCGGGCAGCTCCACAGGTGAGGGCGGCACCGCAGGTGCCCACTGCCCCGCCTGCCACGCAGGTGCCCACGGCACCTCCCGCTGGCCCGCAGGCACCCCAGGCTGTGCTGTCTGCTCCTCTGTCAGCCCCACAGGCTGTACACTGCCCACCCATCATCTGGCAGGCCCCCAAAGGCCAAGCCCCAGTGCCACACGAGCTGCCGACGTCGATGGAATTCCAGGATGTGCAGCAAGCCCAGGCTCTGGCCTGGCAGGCTCCCAAGGCCCCTGGGCAATTCTGGCAGCCCGTGCCCACCCAGGAGGCCCAGAGGCAGGGCCCACCACTGGTTCAGCTGGAGCAGCCCTTTCAGGGGGTCCCGGCCTCCCAAAAGGCCCTGCAAATCCAGCTACCCACCCAGCAGGCCCAGCCCTCGGGCCCGCAAGCAGAGCTGCCCACCTTGCAACTCCAGCCCTCCTGGCAAGGCCCCCCAACAGCCTTGCAGGGCCAGCCCGGAGCTCCCTTAGCGGCAGCAAATTTTCCCATGGGCTCCGCTAAATCACTGATGACTCCATCGGGAGAATCCAGGGCCTCTTCAATAGAACGAAGGACCTCTTCAAAGGAACGTAGGACCTCTTCAAAGGAACGGAGGGCCCCTTCGAAGGATCGCATGATCTTTGCTGCCACTTTTTGTGCTCCAAAGGCAGTGTCAGCTGCCAGAGCACATCTGCCGACTGCCTGGAAAAACTTGCCTGCCACTTCGGAGACCTTCACTGCCACTTCAAGGGTCTTTCCAACTACCTCCCGGTTCCAGCCTGCCTCTTCTAATGCCTTTCAGGGCCCATCTGCCCCCTCTGAGACCCCGAAGTCACTGCCACTTGCTCTGCAGGATCCATTTGCCTGCATGGAAGCCCTGCCTGCTGTCCCATGGGTTCCGCAGCCCAATGTGAATGCTCCAAAAGCAGCCCAGGCAGTGCCAACCATCCTGATGGCTACAGCAGCTGCCCCCAAGGCAATGGCCACCACTCAAGAGGCCTCGAAGACATCTGCTGAGCCGCCACCGCGTCGCTCTGGAAAAGCCACCCGGAAGAAGAAACATCTGAATACCGAAGAGGACGGCAGTGGCCCAATGCTGGCCCTGCGTGACTGGCAGGCTCCGAGACCCTGGGAAAATCTGAACTTGAATGACTGGGAGGTTGAAAACCCTATTCAGGTCCTGGGTGACTGGGAGGGCCCGAGCACCTCCCGTGGCCTGAGTGGCTGGGAGGGCCCAAGCACCTCCCGCATCCTGAGTGGCTGGGAAGGGCCCAGCACAACCTGGGCTCTGAGTGCCTGGGAGGGCCCAAGCACTTCGAGGGCCCTGGGTCTCTGGGAAAGCCCAGGTAGCCCTCAGCCCCTGATCATCTCTGAGTTCGCCAATCTCTCTCAGGGATTTGGTGCCACTCAGCATGACCCCAAGTTGGAGACTCAGGCTTTGTCTCCCTTGGATGAGAGAGCGAATGCATTGGTGCAGTTCCTCTTGGTCAAGGATCAAGCCAAGGTGCCCATCAAGCGTTCAGAGATGGTGAAATTCATCATCCGTGAATATAAAGATGAGTGCTTGGATATCATCAACCGTGCCAACAATAAGCTGCAGTGTGTCTTCGGTTATCAATTGAAAGAAATTGATCCCGAAAACCACTCTTATATTATCATCAACAAGCTGGGGCACCATAAGGGTGAACCGGTGGCATCTTACTTAGACAGGCCCAAGTTAGGCCTCCTGATGGTGGTTCTGAGTCTCATCTTTATGAAAGGCAATTGTGTCAGGGAGGACATGATCTTTAGTTTTCTGTACAGGTTAGGGTTGGATGTCCGAGAGACACATGCTCTCTTTGGAAATACAAAGAAGCTCATCACCGAAGTGTTTGTAAGGCAGAAGTACCTAGAGTACAGGCGAATCCCCTATACTGAGCCAGCAGAATATGAGTTCCTCTGGGGCCCCCGAGCATTCCTCGAAACCAGCAAGATGCTTGTTTTGAGGTTTTTGGCCAAGCTCCATAAGAGAGATCCACGGTGCTGGCCTTTGCAGTACTTTGAAGCGTTGGCAGAGTGTGAGTCTGAAGATTTGGATGAAGATGAGCCTGGATCCGGCGATAATGCCGGTGACCCCACCAGCAGTTCCCCTCCCCGCTAATATGGTTCCTTCCGCAGAAATCTCATTCCTTTGGGTTCCTGGCCAGAGGCCACTGACAGGGTGGGGTGGGGTGGGGGGGTGTTTTGTTTCTGGTGTTTATGTTCCAGTTCTATGTGTGTAAGTTTGGATTTAAATTTGGTTCCCCTTGGTATCTGCCAAAGCTTTGTACATTTTCATGTGGTGTTGATTTTGATTGGCTACTGTTCTATTTGGTATTTTGGCATCTGTATTTTTAAGTGAGATCTGTGATTCTCTGTTTTGTGTTATAATTGTTATGTTTTGGTATCAGAGTTGTGCTGGCTTTGTGAAATGAATTGAGAAGCTATCCATCTCATTCTGGTACAGATTATGTAGTATTGAAATAGGCTGTTCTTTGAACATTAAAATGACTCATCAGTAAAAGCTGTCTGCAGAAAATAAATATCTATATCTATATATATAAATATACTTTCAGCATAACATGAAAGTGTTTGTCTTTATTCTCATTTTTACTCTAGACGACGAGAGCCAAGTTTTACCATATTCTATGAATAGACTTAAACATCAAGATTACTACCAGTGATAGTAGAAACCACAGTAATGAACCTTTCTCAAGGACAGTGCTACATTTGTCATAATAATGCAGTGATTATGTTGTGTGGTAATATATAAGATTCCCTTAATTCAAAAGTAAAACTTCACAAGTCAGTGAGGTTGAATCAGGAAGAGGTTGAATATCTCCTCTGATTTAATCCTCACAGTAGTCCTTCAAAGTAGACATTATTATTCCCATTTTGTAGATGAGTGTCTAAGGATCCAGTAGATTAATTAAATGGCACATATCAGTGGCAATTTGAAGCAGACTTTTCTCCTTAAGTTTAGGTGGGAAAGAAGGACCATCTTCTTTCAGCACTAGCTAGGTTTATTAGCTATGTGGATGAACTGGCCCATGGGGTAGTTGTCAGTTATGTCGCCCATGGTGGGTGTCCAGCAGCTCAGGAGATGTGGGTTTCATCAACACACTGATACTGGGATGGAAATGTCCCCTGCAAAGTATCTAGACTTATAAAAGGAAAAAGGAAACACCAGGCTCCAATGTGGATTGCAGGTGGTGGTGGAAAGGGAGGGAGATACATAACTAATAACATGGAGGTCTAAGGGGAAGTTCCTGGTTGGAGTGGGGGCATAAATCCAAACATACAGGGGGTCAGCTGATAATGTCCGGAGGCTGCTAAATAACTTAGCCAACCCTTGGGTGCAGGGCCTGATGTGGGAGGGAAGGCAACCAAATCCACCTGAGTGCTTCGGGAAAAGATACGCACATACCAGAGTGGTGTATACAAGCAGACTTTCCTGAAGTTATGACTCTCTTCATGTGGACAGGGATTATCTGCACTGCTGTCACCTCTACTGCCCTAAAAGGATCAAGAATCCTACCCTAAAGCCCTCTTCTCTGGGTAAAGATTAAGTTCCAGAAACAAGGTAAATAGTGATAGTGGAATTCTTCTGCCATCTAGGGGCATATCACGGGTCCTCTCAGTTGCTCCTGCCGCTGTACAGTATAAGCCCCTGCCGCAGTGCTTAAAGTCATACCCTGAATACCTGGGTTGTGGCTATCACTTGCTTCATAATCTTTGACCATAATTTTACTAGCATCTCTGCCCAAACATGCCTTCTTTTCTCTTATCATAGGACAAGGTAAGATCTCTTTTCCAAGTGAAAACAACTGGCACTTAGGAAGCTGAGCCTGTATATTATGAGATGAACATATACAAGGGAGAGTTCCATTCTCTGCACAGGCAGAGCTGAGCTTTCTAGGGTAACTGGTCCCACTAGAGAACCTGCTTGGCAAGTTGTCCAAGTCGCTAGATTTTCCAGAAATTCAGAGGTAGTTTCTTGTAAACTTTTTGGGTCCGCCAGTACTGTGTTTCTGCCCCAAATCAATCTTTACTTACTTTGTGGACAACAACTAGTGCCCATTGAAGGCAACAGCATTGCCCCAGCTGACAACCATCCCCAAAAGAGGGTTTCATGGGATAGAAGAGTGCACATGGATTTAGTATTTCTTGTTTGTTTTTAGTTCATTTATTATAGTTTCTATAGTTTCCTCCAAATCATTTATTTATGCACGGGGTGCTTGAGCAAGTTGCTCTTGGTGAAACAAAACCATAATCCTCCATCCTATTTATCTCATATCTGATATAAAGCAAATAACCTTATTTCACCAATGCCAAGGGCTTAAGATCTGAGTTAGTTTAAATTCTAATGAAAGGTAAATTATAATAATAATGATTTTTAACTACAAATAAACTAACTAGCCAAATATTCAATGGAAAAGTTTAGGAATAGTTGATGTTATAAAATCAGAAGGCAGAAAACAAAACTCTGGGAATACATGAAAATACAGGGCACGGGTTGTGATGAGCACTGGGTGTTCTATGCAACTAATGCATCGTTGAACACTACATCAAAAAGCAATAATGTACAATAAGTTGGTTGATTGAACATAATAAAAAAAGCAGTGAAAACAAATTTAAGATCCACTTATTTGAAAGTTCCAAAATGTAGATAAATGTAGTACACAGCTTTTTATGTTATAATGGAGAAAAAAATTAAAACCCCTGTAAATAAATGGGTAAAAGATATCAGATAACAAAAAAAAAAGACATGCATGTGTCAAATAACAATGAAAAATGTTACACCCCCCTAATATTTAAAGACTGAAATATTAGACCAGTTTTCATTCATTAAATGGACATAGAGTAGAATAAAAGCCCATGGAACATCCAGTGTAAGTAGACTTATGAAACAGGCACCCTTCGTTCCACACTACTGATGGAAGTATAAATTACTACAACTTGCCCTGAAATAAATTTAGCCAATGGCATCTTCAAGAGTTTTAAAAATATTTGTACTATTTTACCTGGAAATTCCTCATATGGGAATATACTGAATGGAAATAATCTGTAGTAGGGGCAAAGGTTCTTCACAAAAAAGAATGGCTTATGGAAGATTTATAATGTTTACATACCTTCTCCCCATACCACCATACACATATCAGGGTGTATGTGGAATGTTCTGCTGAAAAGATCAAAGTCTTCCTCAAGAAACAACTTACAGTTTGCTCCTACAAAATTATGTGCTGTGGAGCAGTGGCATGACAATCTGTAGTTAAAAAATGTAAAGTGGATGCTAGACTCTCAACAAAGCCATAAAACAATCTCAATAAAAGCCATTTCACATTAAGCTATATGGTCAAATTGAGTGCACTATTGTATAGGATGTTAAATTATAAGCAAGTTGATGTCTTAAGATATTTACTTAAAAATTATCTGAATTTCGGAATGATTTTACTCTAAGCCATGCCTCCCAATAGCCATAAGGACAAAGATCAGTTGTTTGTTAAACTACTCATAAAGCAACAATGTCAGCAAACAAAAATTGATAATTGTGGCTATGATGGATGGAGCACTCCCTACGGCCCCTATGACCTCCACTGGACACCCACAACTCATGTCACCTTCTCATTTACTGTCATAATACTTGAATAGGATCATTCCTGACACTCCTGTGTCTGTTGCCAGAACCTTAAATTTGGGCATCTCCCTCATATGATCAGACATCCTGCTATGGCAGTTTTGCCATCTTGTATGGTCAATGTTTTCTCTTCTCTCCATCCCTGTGGCCATTGTTGCTTGCCTGAACTTTGCAGCTGCCTTTGGCATGACCTCTAACTTCAGTAATGCCCCTCACACAATTCACTACACTGGCTGCCCAGATCATAATGTTTTCATTGCTTTAAAGCATTTGATGGCTCTCGATTTTCCTTGAAGTTAGATGCAGCCCTCCTTAGCTCACTTTCCTCATCCTAAGGGTCAAGGAGCGGTAGGGTAGAGGTGGACTAGGCTAAATCAGGATTTACAAATGAGTTCAGGGGTCCCTCTGCTGGATATTTTGAGGAACTCCTTGAATTCTGTATTGAAAACACCTATGTCAGCAATAATGGGTCCTAAGGCAGAAGACCCTGACATTTAGATCACAGACCCTTCCTGCTTACTTTTGTCCCCAACCCAGAAAGTCATATGGACCCAGGAAATCAATGGTTAGGACAATAGGTCTGACCTTTCTGGAGAGACTGTCTAGGAAATGAAGCCTAGAGTGGATCCATCTTTAGAACCTAAGCCTCATTTTCCCGAGTGCAAGCAATTTATTTCTTCCAAATCTTCCCAAGGGTTCTACTGTGAATGACATAAAGAAACCTATAACACTATGAGCCCATTGGTCCAATCCCCTAATCCTTTTAGATTCTTCAAGTTATACCTGCCCCTTTCTGCTTAAGAGATGAAACCCATGGGGAGCTTCCTTCATTACCAGCTTCCTCCTATTTTGCTTCGTGGCACTGCAGAAATTATTCTGGGGGTCTCAGTGAGATGCCTTTATGCAAATGCACTTGCTCTAAAAGCTGCCAATCCATCTCCCAGTGACACTGGCTTTCTATACTGTCACTTGTTCAAAGTACATTCAGCTTGAGAACCATGGTTAATAAAGGGATTGGTGTTGTCCAGTCAATCAGCAATAACCACAGAAGCATTTCCTAGACCTTGTAGACTGCCCGGAGCATACTCTATAGTAGCTCATAATATTTCCCTGAAGTAGAGCTAGGTTGGTCCACAAACCTGTGGAATTTAAGTGTTGGCATTGTGGCTTCTGTAAGACATCTTTAAAAAACATTTTGTTTTGAAATAATAGATTCACAGGAAGTTGCAAAGATTATACAAGGCTAATGCACCTTTTATCTGGTTTCCACCAATGTTTACATCTTATTTAGTTATAGTAAAATATCAAGTATGTTGACATTGGTACCATGTGTATGTGTAGCTCAATATTTTATCATAAATGTAGATTCTGTAAACATCACTCTAATCAACATCCAGATCTATTTTTCAAACATGCTATCCCTTTATAGTCACGTGCATCCCCAACTATGCCTAACCCCTGGCCATCTCTACTCTATTCTGTATCTCCATAATTTTGTCAGTTTGATAATCTTATATAAATTGAATACCTTCGAGACTGGCATTTTTCACTCCATAATGTGACTGATATAAATCTAAGTTGTTGCATGTCTCAATAGTTCATTCCTTTTAATGTTGATAAAATATTTATCTATGAAGGGCATTTTAGTTGTTTCCAGTTTTGAGCTACTACAAAGTTGCTATGAACATTCATGGACAGGATTTTGTATAGACATAAATTTTCATTTATCTGGGCTCATGGGTGTAGTTGCTGGGTTGCATGGCAATTGCATATTTATCCTTTGAATGAAACTACCAAACTATTTTCCATAATGGCTACACCATTTTACATTCCCACTAGCAATGTATGAGAGATCCAGTTTCTCTGCATCCTCACCAAAAATCGGTGTATTCACTCTTAGAATAAATTTAGAGGTCCTAATAGGTATGTACTGATATCTTGTTGTGCCTTAATTTGAATTTCCCTAATGGTGAGAGGAGTTGAATTCTTTCCCTGTACTTATTTGTTATTTGTATGTCTTCTTTAATGGAATGTTTGTTCATCCCCTTTGTCCATTTTCTAAATGAACTTTTTGTTTTCTAATACTGAGTTTTGAGAGTTCTTTATGTAATCTAGATTTGAGTCCTTTACTATATAGGTTGATTACAAGTATTTTCTTCCAGGCTGTAGTTTGGCTGTCCATTATCATAGCAGCACAAAGTCTTTATATAGCAAAACTTTTAAATTTTGATGAAGTCTAATTTATTGATTTTTCCTTTTATAGATCATGCCTAAAACATCAGACCCTAGGTCCCAAAGATTTTTCTCCTACATTTTCTTGCAAAAGTTTAATAACATTACATTTTAGATTTACTTCTGTGATCCACTGTTAGATTATTTTGTATAAAGTGTTAAGTTTAGACTGGGGTTCTTTTTTTTTTTTCTTATGCACATCTCATTGTTCTAGTAATATTTGTTGAAAAGTCTATCCTTTCAATATTAAATTGCTTTTGAACCTTTGTCAAAAAATCAGTTGGCTCTGCTCATGTGGGCTACTTCTGAGTTCTCTATTTTGTTTGATTGATTAATGTGTCTATCCTTCCACTGATACTACACCTTCTTGACTATAGTTGTATAATGTCCAGAAATCAAGTACAATGATTCTCCTCACATTATTATTTTCTTTCAAAATTATTTGTAGTTATTCTATATCTTTAACTTTCCATGCCAATTTAAAAATAGCCTTGTCCATATCTTTAAAAAAAATAACTTGCTGGGAGTTTTGTGGGAATTTAATTTGGCCTGTATATCCAATTGGGTAGAATCAACTTTTTACTATGTTGAGTCTTCCAATCCATAAACACAGTATATCTCTCCATTTATTTGGATTACCTTTGATCGCTTTCATCAGCATTTTGTATTTTTCAGTATATAAGTCATAGATATGTTTTTAGATTTATACCTAAGTATTTTATTCTTTTTAAAAAGATTTTATATGTTTATTTGACAGAATTTTAATTCTATTTACTAATATTTTGTTAGATTTTTTAAACCCATATTCATAAGGATGTTGTTATTTATTTTTCCATTCTTCTCATTGTTTTCTTTTTTTGGGGGGGGAGTGGTGTCCTATGTCTGATTTTGGTATCAGGTATTACTTATTTCATAAAATGTTCCTTCCACTTCTACATTCTGGAAGTGATTGCGTAAAATTAGTGTCAATTCTCTTTTTAAAAAAAGTATTTGGTAGAATTGTCTAGTGAAACCACAGATTTTTTAAGGAATTATTTTCTAATACAGTTTTGCTTCAAGACTGAGGGAATTCTGCTGCATGTAAGCATAACATTTAGTGGGGCTTCCACTGGGAAGATATCAGCCTATCCCTTAAGATGATCCAAAAATGGGTGTCATTGTTTCTTCTTTAGGAGCACCCAGGTTCAGCACCAGTCCCTCCCTGATGGCAAAGGACAAAGTCCTGACTGGGCTTCAGCTACGACTGATGTCTGAAATTCTAGTATGTCACATACTTTTCCATCTCTGCTTTCTGTTGCCAGAAGACAAAGAGTTTGGCCTTGGTCTCTGAGCTATTCCTCTCTTTCATCCAATGTGTGACTCATTTTCACTCCCTTAGAAAGTTCTATAATTAAAAACAAAGATATCAGCACCCTTACCCAGAAAAGTTGAAATTGTTAAGGATACAAAAAGAGGACAAAGCAGTTCTCAAATGCAGTGGTCATAAAGTCAGTGAGTTCCATAGCCTGGGATTCAGCCACTATCATTACATTAGCTACTATATATACTATATATACAGTATATATAGTCAAGTGATCCTTATTGAAACATTTTCCTTTGTAGTTCTTAACTAGCCTGGCACTCCACTGCATCACTGTTGATGTCATCTATGATGTCATGAGGGTGGCAGCTATCAACATGGCAACCCACAGATTGGGTAGTCCCCAGGGTCCCTTTAATGGTTCCAGAGAGTTCTCTGGCTAAAGATCGGTACCACATCTATTGGGCAATATTGAAAATCTCATCCAAAGTGATATTTCCACTGTGCTTAATATTTTTCTGCTTCTTTCTGCCTTTTGGTCATTCCTTGAGGGCTTCAGTAATCAGGAGCGAGGCAGAAGGTACAACTTCAATCTGGGCCTGTCTGTTCTCAATGGTCATTTTCACTGTAATCCTCAGACCCTTCAAATCACTGGTTGTCTTGGTGATGTCATCACCAAACTCTTTTGGAGACAGACCCAGGGGGCCAGGGCAGACCTGGGACCAATTTCCCCACCAGTGCACCTCAGCTATACAACTTTGATCTCACTGGGGACGAACATAGGCAGCATGGTGGAGGTTACTGGTGTCAGATGAACCCAGATTTGGGGAGCACTTTCACCTCCTCTGAGCCAAAAGCCAAAAAGAGAAGCTACCATATATTTTTGAGGTTTCTCAGCAATAAGTAGGCTGACAACATACATTTGCAACTTTGCCATCATCCTATTGCCCATCTGCATGTTTCTGCAGAAGCTGGCCAGAGAAATATCAAGATTTCAGTTAATTTATTTCTATATTAAACACTAACATAACATAATAAAATAAAAAAATAGAATTGTTGAAAAAAATAAACAGTAAGTTTAAAGAGATAACTAAAAGGCAATGGTGTGATGATTAAGCAAAGCTTATATTCAGATTAGCTATAATTCAAGAGTTCCTTCATTCTGCTTCATTGGTTGACCCTTTAATCTTAGGGAGGAGAGACATCTACTGTTAGTGAGCACACTGTTCTAGGCAACTGCAACAAAAAAGTGAGGAGACAGATAAAGTTCCTATTATCACAGAGCATACATTATAGTGAAGAGAGATGAATAATAAATATCTTCGGAAGTGTCAATAGTGATTGTATTGTGCTGAAACTACAACAAATTATAAAGAGTAACAGAAGCTCTTTGTAGATATTGTGATCAGAGAAGGGATCTATGAGCAGTGAGTATTTGCGATGATATTTTAAAGACAGAATGGAGCCAGAGCACATAAAAGCCTGGGAGAATAACATTTTAAGCAGAGGAATTAGCTAGTGGCAAGGTCATAAGGAGGAGGCATTCATAGATTGGTAACAGATGAACCATGAGAGACTATGGACTCTGAGAAACAAACAGTGTTTTAGAGGGGAGGGGCGAGGGGGGATTGGTTAGCCCGGTGATGGGTATTAAGGAGGGCACGTACTGCATGGAGCACTGGGTGTTATACAAAAACAATGGATTGTGGATCACCACATCAAAAACTAATGATGTATTGTATGGTGACTAATATAACATAATAAAATTAAAAAAAAAACAAATTTACATGTGCCTGGAACAGTGAGTGTCAGGGTCGAATTGGTTGAGATGAGGTGGCAGATATAAAAATATAGACAGTAGGAAAGGGAGGGAAAACTGAATGGGAAGAAATCAGAGAGGGAGACAAACCATATATGACTCTTGACTCTGGGAAACAAACTGAGGGTTGCAGAAAGGGAGTTTGGTGGGTGATGGGCATTAAGGAGGGCACATGATGTGATAGCACTGGGTATTATACACAACTAATGAATCATTGAACATTAGATCAAAGACTAATGATGTACTCTATGTTGGCTAATTGAATTTAAATAAAAATTAATAGAATAAAAAAATATAGACAAAGTATGTCAACAAAGTTTCAATCACCTTGCTATTTTTTCCATTGAATTCCACTGAATCTACCTAATACCTTTTCCATTGAGTTTAACCTATGCCTGCATGTGTCTACCTAAAATAGCCAATTACAGCTACTGTAGTCACTTATATTTTCATTTCTGTAGCCACATTATCCTGCATCCTATTTCCTAATTCATAATTAAAACAGAGTGTAATTATCAACATAGGTTACATCAAAGGTTAAAAATGTCCCATGCAGGTATTGCAAAACCAATGTTATACTTTATTTGCTGGTACCCAGGACCCACTCTTATCAGTTTTATACTGGGACACAATTTTTAATTTTTTAATAATTTGTATATAACCAGTCAGACTCCAACTCCATTCTTCCCTATATCCCATTAGTAAGAAATTTATAAAGCAGGTGTGTAGAGGGCTCTACTGTTTGTCATTTCTACCTTCTCCGCTTAACCCAGTCTTTTCCCTGCTGGTAGACACTTGGTTTGGTTAGTATGCTCAGTCTACCATGAACTAATGTAAGGTTATTCCTTTCCCCAATCCAGAAGCAGTTTAAATCAATCATAATAATTCAAATATCACTCCCCATTGATGGGCATAAGATAAAGTCTGCCTGGAGGCCTTCAGAAATATTTTCTTCCAATAGCATGAAGAACATTAGGAGAAGGAAGGGAAAAATGAAGGGGGGGAAATCAGAGGGAGAGATGAACCAAGAGAGACTATGGACTCTGAGAAACAAACTGAGGGTTTTAGAGGGGAGGAGAGTTCGGGATGTGTTAGCCTGGTGATGGATATTAAGGAGGGCACGTACTGCATGGAGCACTAGGTGTTACACAAAAACAGTGAATCGTGGATCACTACATCAAAAACTAATGCTGTATTGTATGGTGACTAACATAACATAATAAAATTAAATTAAATTTAAAAAAATATTTTCTTTCATAATAAGAGTATATTATTTAAAAGGAGAATAGAAAATAGCTCTTCTTAGCACTGGAACCTATAATATCTTCATGGGCTTCCTGGAACTACTCCAGTTATCATATAATCATTATAGAAACATCACTCACATGCTAAGGAGCATATGTTGCAAAGATATAAAACACCCATGACTTTGATGATATGGTTGAGCCACTAAATTAACAAATCTTACCTGTGGGACATTTTAAAAACACTTTTAGTTTATTGTTGTTGTTGTTTTGTTTTGTTTTGTTTACCTACAGCCCCAAACATCTGAATTGATCCTAATTATTTCACAGTAAGATCTGGGCAACAAGTTACATGTTCTCCCCAAGTAGCCACAGACTCTATATTTCATGCATCAGTCATGCTTCTTTGACAATACTATTTCTGGTAGAGTTTCAATGTCAAGTGAATGCTTTGGACAATCAGTAACCTTGAATTATGATAAACCTCTATTCACTTCTGAATCACTATTAACTTATAGCTCTTGTTTCTTTATCTGGTCTTTGAGCCTCAGATGAGTAATGGTTAAAACAGGTGTAAGCATTCACATACAATGATTTTTCTTTTTGTACCTCCACTTGGTGAGGCACCTAGCCAAGGAGTGAACCAGACATGCTCCACTGCAACCTTGCATGACTTCATCTTGTACTGATAATATTTTATATAGGAGTTTAGCAAAAGCCATCAGATTTCCTACTACACACTACATTCTGTGTGCCTCAGACTTTCTGTCATGGTCTGCAATAGCACACTTAGAAGTTCTGGCACTGAGTTACTGAGTTCAACCCCCACCTTAAGGCACATTCCCTATTCTAGCCATTGCAGGAAATGAGAGCGGAACCCTGCTGTAGCTGTGAGCCATCCTGTTGTCAGTGACAGGCAGACAGATTGGGAGATTCCCACTGCCAGAGAACAGTGGCTCTGAAAATCTGAAGCTGATGGAAAATCAAGGAAAATAATTGTAGCCTACACATGTCAAACAATTCACAAGTGTTCCAAAATGCTGTGACCCCCAAACTCATTTTCTCAGGAAATGTTTATTGTACATGTAGTACATAGCACTATTGCATATGTGGTACATGGCAATACATGGTAAACATTTTTCATAGATTATCACATTCAATTGTCTCAAACACCCTAGAAGAAAAGTCAACTATCTCTTCCCATTTTACAAATGAAACTGAAGCTTATAAGGGTGTAGTAAATTTCTGAAGACCATTCAGCTAAGGATATGGATCTATAACCAGTTTGCACAGTCTTAGAGCCAGGGCTATGAACGCAGGTACCGCTCTCCCTTTTATCATATGTGTTCTGGCTGCTCACATGCTTGAATTTAACTGTGGCTTCCTGTCAGTGGTCTTCACATACATGACATTGCCTCTAGGGATTGCTCTTTTGTTGTTCTGTCCATGCCATGAATTACTAACCTGGACTGCTTTGATCTGAATAAGTAGCCTCATCATGGGTTCGTGTGAGTGGCTGTCCTTTTTTTGGAGACTAATACCCATAAACGAGCAAAGCAATTTAGTAACATTAGTTTGCCTCTTTATCCCATTAGCCGATTATGGGTTTATACATAGTATGCTTGTTTATGGATTGCAAATGGAATCCTTCAGCAAGTTCATCCATGGAAATGAATGTGGTGAGAGTAAATTAACCAGATTCATGCAGCTGGCCAAGGCTACTGGAGCCATCTGGCCCGAGGATCACATTTTATGCTTCTTGCCTGTCTTTGGAAAGACAGAAGTAACCATCACCCCTTTCTAATATGATGTTCACTTCTTAGTAGTTTTTGGATCTCATAAAAAGGATACACCTAAGGGAAGTTTTTTCTGGAAGTCATTGAGAGAGGGCTTTATTCAAACTTGATGGTAGTTTTAGGGTTGACTACCTTAGGGTTTTGACAGAAATTGTTGGATATGCTCAAATAAATCTAGAAAAATGATGAGCCATCTCCCTTTACAGAATCTGTATGAGTTATATTTATGTAGCTTAGATGCCAAAATGAACCCAGGCCTGGGTTATCATATTCCCTGAAAGGTTAATATGGTGTTCATGTAGAGATAGATTATACTAGTGGCATTCCTAGGCTGGGGGGCATGTAGGGTGTGTGGTACTAGCTGGAATGAATTCCTGTTCTCTTGGTAGCTAGGAGCCACCAGAGACCTAGTTGACCTTCCTAGGAGAATGTTGTGTGCTGATGCCTAGAAAGATGAAGCATTTTAGAGATACAGTTCATCATCCCTGGTCATTTTGGACCCAGAGATAACACTTCTGTTACTCCACTGACATATTAAAACCTGTAATCTTTGGTTAGGAATTCCTGATATCTGGAGGAGCAAAGAAAAAAATATAAAGGGAACAAAAAGTCAGCAGGAGTGAAAGGAAAACAGCTTGCACTTAGGGAGAGAGTTGCATAATAAAGTTGAGAATTCCTGATCATTTCAGAATACAATGAGGTAAAATACACTGTCTGAAATCAAGGTTTTGTGAGAACACATTAAAGGCTTCCTAATAACGTCATATATTTGAATTCTGCTTTTATGCAGCCCTATCGATTCATAAAAAATCTACTATTTGTTTCAGCTCTGACATGTAAAGAGTTTGGAAGTCATCATCCTTGTCCTTAAATGAAGAAAAATTCATACAAACAAAAAACCAGTGTGTTTTCTTAAATCCATCAGAGAACTGAGGCTGCAGGGTAAACCAGTCACCCTAAAATCTGGAAAGAGAGTAACTCCAGGAAGATACAGGATATGAAATATTGGGGTAGAAGTCATCAGATGCCATAGACAGGAGGAAAGTCTTTACCATAGAACAACACAGGAAAGGAAAGTTTATCTGCTCCATCCTCACTCCAGCCTTCCAGAGTCATCTATGAAATAATAATAATAATAAAAGCTATAGCCAACATCGGAGAGAACACCAAGAAAACAGGTTGGGAGCATAATAACCAAGCAAGATAAAAGAAGATGGGGAAAAAACTATATCCTTGGTGGAGGGTCAGAGGCACTTACGAAGACCCCCAAAACAGAAGCACACTGTATGCCCCAACGATGGAGACTTGATCAGAAGCTTAGAGAACACCACTCCCCCTGTCAACTTCACCACCACACTAGCAAGCCCCCAGCAATAATAACAGTGGGTTAGAGCAAGAGCTGCAAGATGTAGAGTCTCTCTACAGGGCCCTAAAATTCAACACCCATTCATAAAAAACTAGAAGGGATCTTCCTTAATGTAATAAAGGATTTATGTGGAAAATGTACTTCTAACATCATACTTAATGGTTAGAGACTGAATGCCTTCTTTCTAAGATAATGAGAGTATGCCTTTGGGAAAGTATAAACACAAAGATCAGTGGAACAAAATAGAAAACCCAGAAATAGACCATGACAAGTGCAGCCAACTGATTTTTTTTTCAGAGTGTAGGGATAGAGGGAACATTCCTCAAGTTCATAAAATCCATCTATTAAAAACCCACAGTGAATATCATCCTCAATGGGGAAAAACTGAGAGCCTTTCCTTTAAGATCAGGAACATGTCAAGGATGCCCACTCTCACCACTATTTTTCAACATAGTACTAGAAGTCCTAGCAACAATGATCAGACAACAAAAAGAAATAAAAGGTATTTAAATTGACAAAGAAGAAGTCAAACTCTCTCTTTTTGCAGATGACATGATACTTTATGTGGAAACCCAAAAGACTCCACCCTCAAATTACTAGAAGTCATACAGCAATTCAGTAATATGGCAGGATACAAAATCAATGCACAGAAATCACTTGCTTTCTTATACACTAACAATGCAAATGTAGAAAGAGAAATTAGAGAAACGATTCCATTTACAATAACACCAAAATCCATAAGGTACCTTGGAATAAACCTAACCAAAGAGGTAAAGGATCTATACTCTTGGAAATACAGAACACTCATGAAAGAAATTGAAGAAGACACAAAAAGATGGAAAAACATTCCATGCTCATGGATTGAAAGAATAAACATTGTTAAAATGTCTATGCTACCCAGAGCAATCTATATGCCATCCCAATCAAAATTCCAATGACATTTTTCAAAGTGCTGGAACAAACAATCCTAAAATTTGTATGGAATCAGAAAAGGCCCCGAATCGCCAAGGAAATGTTGAAAAAGAAAAACAAAGCTGGGGGCATCACGTTGCCCGATTTCAAGCTATATTGCAAAGCAGTGATCACCAAGACAGCATGGTACTGGCACAAAAACAGACATAGAGACCAGTGGAACAGAATAGAGAGCCCAGATATGGATCCCCAATTCTATAGTCAAATAATCTTTGACAAAGCAGGAAAAAAACATGCAATGGAAAAAAGACAGTCTCTTCAATAAATGGTGCTGGGAAAATTGGACAGCCACATGCAGAAGAATGAAACTTGACCATTCTCTACCACCATACACAAAGATAAACTCAAAATGTATGAAAGACCTCAATGTGAGACAGGAATCCATCAAAATCCTAAAGGAGAACATAGGCAGTAACCTCTTTGACATCGGACACAGCAACTTCTTTCAAGATACATCTCCAAAAGCTAGTGAAACAAAAGCAAAAATGAACTTTTGGGACTTCATCAAGATAAAGTCAACTGATTTTTGACAAAGATGTAAAAGCAATTCAATGGAGAAAAAATAGTCTTTTCAATACATGATGATGAAAAAATTGGAAGTCCATATGCAAAAAGTAAACTTTGAAACTGACTTCACACCTTACACAAAAAGTAATTAAAATGTATCATAAAAATAAATACAAAATGCAAAACAATAAATTTGATTAGAAGAAAACAAAAGAGAAAGGTGGCATGACTTTGAGTTTGTTCACAGGTTCTTAGATATAATAAAGAACTATAATCCATGAAATTAAAAATTGATAAATTAAACTTTATCAAAAACAAAAAGTAAAAAATTTCCCCCTATGAAAGTCACCATTGAAGGAATGAAGAGGCAAGACATAGCCTCAGAGAATATATTTGTATATCATATGTCTGATAAAGGGGTTGTATCCAGACTATACAAAGAACATATAAAAGTCAATAAATATAAAATAAATAACCCACTAATAAATTGGCAAAAGAACAACCCACAAAAGACTTTCAAGACACTTGTAGATAGTCTTCAGCAAACCTGGTTTTATACTTTTTTTCTTTATTATACTCTTATCTATAGAATTGTCAAATATAAGTGTTTAGGAGCTATGCTCGCTAATGAAAAGAAGGGTAATGAGGTTTATACAACTCTCTAGCTGAAGCCCATAACTAAGATTACATATTTTTTACACATGCATTATTATTTTCATCCTAAAATTATTACTTACCCATCTCAGTAAGGTTTTACATAATTCCAGTTTTGTAAGATCCTATAGCATAGTCTCTTAGGTTGTGAATTTGTTTATTTTGTTGAAGATTATTTTCCATTTTCAGTGAACGAGAGCAAGAGTTTTGTGAGATATTTTGTCCTGACTGCACTGACTTTATTCTGTGTTCCATGGTCAGTGGAGTAGATTCATTATGGCCATCTGGTGGCCATTAGGGAAACTAGCAGCTTTTTGTAATCTGTTACTGTGAAGAACTTTATTTCACTAAAACTATACTATGAAGTCTAAAAAGTAAAACTAGGGCTTGCTGCAGACTAACTTAAAGCGTTCTGAATATTTTTAAATATATTAACTGTACTACATATTACATATAATTTTTACATAAAAATACAATCCATATACTTCCACTAGACTTGATTCATTAAATGACTCAGTGGAATATATCAACTTTTTCCCTTTCCAATACAATTGTCTTGTCTAAGTTGCTAACCTTTTCTCCCTGGAAGACATATTATCTCCGAAATAATCTCTCTGCTTCCCCTTTTGAGCCTTATAATCCATTCCTCAAAGAGTAGACCAAATTATCTATTAAAATGAATGTGTCTTATTGGGGAGGGTATGTGCTACGGTGAGCGCTGTGAATTGTGCAAGACTGTTGAATCACAGATCTGTACATCTGAAACAAATAACGCAACATATTTTAAGAAAAAAGGAAAAGAAGAAGATAACAGGAGAGGAAGAAAAGGGGAGTATGTTAGAGGGGGAGACGAACCATGAGAGATGATGGACTCTGAAAAACAAACTGAGGGTTCTAGAGGGTAGGGGGGTGGGGGGATGGGTTAGCCTGGTGATGGGTATTGAGGAGGGCACGTTTTGCATGGTGCACTGGGTGTTATGAACAAACAATGAATCATGGAACACTGCATCAAAAACTAATGATGTAATATATGGTGATTAACATAACAATAAAAAAAATGAATGTGTCTTAATAAAATCATTTATTTTCCCTGTTTAAAATATCCCAATGATATTTTGTTATTATTAGAGTGAAATGTAAACTCTTCACCATTACCTACAGAGTTCTGTGTGATTTAGCTTCCACCAACCTCTTCAATCTCATTTTTTGTTCTCCTCTCTTCACTCACTATAAACCAGATGTACTTGGGTTTGTTGTTGTTTTGTTTTGTTTGTTTGTTTGTTTTTCCTTTTTCTTAAACACATGCTCCCAGACCTTGGTCCTTGTATGTGCTGTTCCCTCTGCCTAGAATGGTTGGTTCTAGAATGATTGGTTCCCAGATATTTACATGGATGGCTTTTCTCTAAAGCCATGGGTGCTTTCAGATAAAATGCCATGTCCTCCCAGATGTATCCCTTCTGGGAGACTCAGAGAAATTTACACTAGATGCAGTGACAAAGAAATCCCTAATTCTCAGTGGCTTAGTTATGTTATTTTACACTATGTCATGATTTGTGTTATATGTCAAGTCATATATCATATGTCACATTATTCTTGATCATGCAAACTTCAGTATGGGTTAAGGACAGTGGAGATTGAGAGGCTCTGCTCTATGCAATTAATCAAGGACTCAAGTAGCTATCTACCCACTTATGACTCTATTTTTCACTTGATTGTCAGAATCTATGCCATTCACTTGTTAGAGGAAATGAAAGAGCATAGAGGATTATGTCAGATGTTTCTATAGACCAGCTGTGTGGTTGTGAAACACTTCATTTCTGCCTACATGCCACTGGTTAAAATTCAGTCACATGCCCTCTACTAATGACAACTGTGAGTGGGAAATGCAGGACAGCTGTGAAATATAGGCCAGAGTAAATAAGATTTGATGAACATACAGCATTTTCTCTTCCATGGTAGCCCTTTTGTTCAAATATTCACTTAACTCCTTCTCACATGTTGAACACATGCCTTTTCTAAGGGAGACAATGCTAATTTAATCTAGATATTGAATCCAGCTTAAAGTCAGGATTTCTGAATGATATTGAAGTCCTAATTGGTTTTTCATGGTTAAGGACTTGGAAAAATAAAAGGATGTCATTTTCCCCAACATCAAATAGTCATTTGGAGAAAGGGAGAGGATACCCATATTAAAAACTGTCATTTGGAAAGGCAGGGGAAATAGACAACAGTCATGAATTCAAAGGAATTATAGAATTCCCCTGACAAAGGATGATTTGCCTGTGAGGCAAGTGGCAAGTAGTATTCCAGAATAACATAGATGTGATATGGAATTCTACTTCCTACCTTTTTGGGTGAGAGGGATAGCAATGAAAGGCCTGGAATATAAACAGAGAAGGACATGTGACTTGATTATATGCTGAAGTATTTATCTGAGTGTTTCACATTTGTTTTTCCTCCTTTCTGCCATTTGCACTCTCAAATCATACCACTCAGAGAAATGAGTCACCTACTTTGAAAGAGTAACCAAAACTCTGACTCCTAAGAATGAAACTCAAAGTCTGAAAAGAAAATGATTCCTTTGCTTCAGGAGACATATTCTGAAAGAAGTTTCTATGGCTGATGTCAAAATATTTCATATATATTCATATTCCATATATATAATGGAATATTACCTAACCATAAAAAACAATGAAATCCTGTCATTTTCAATGACATGGATGGACCTAGAGTATAATGCTAAGTGAGATAAGTCAGCCAGAGAAAGACAAATACCATATGATTTCCCTCATATGTAGAATTTAAAAATCAAAGCAAACAAGGAAAAGAAAGGGAGAAAGAGAGAGAAAGAAACCAAGAAACAGACTCTTAACTATAGAGAACAAACTGATGGAGGTAAGTGGGGGGATGGGTTAAATAGATGATGGGGATTAAGGAGTGCATTTGTTGTAATGAGCATTAAGTGTTATATGGAAAGTGTTGAATCACTATGTTGTACACCTGAAACTAATATAACACTGTATGTTAACTAACTGTAATTTAAATACAAACTTAAAGAAAAAAAAAACAGTCGATGGACATTGAGTGAGGTATAGAATTGTTGAATCACTATATTGTACACCTGCAACTATTATAATAATGTGTGTTTACTATGCTGGGATTGAAATAAAAGCACAATAAAAATAAATAAATGGATGATTTAACAATCAAAAGCTTAATGACAGGAATTTATATTATAATTTAAAAAAACCCTAATTGTCAGGCACTTACACTACAATCCATCCTGGGATGCCAAGACATCAGGACATAAACAGCCTAGGTAGCACATATGTTAAAAGTCAGGGGTAGGACACAGTGTAACCAAGAGAGTACATATGTAATTAGGGTTGCCGTAACAAATCCTATAATAATTATATAGGCAATAGTCTGCAATCAAGTCTATAGCCATTGTCCAAACTTGAGGGGGCCAGCCATGAAAATAAGTCAGTGTTCTCAGGGGTTCTGAGAATATATGTAAATATTTGGGCAATACTGTGGAATATTTTAACATCTTAGGTCATATGGAATAAGTAGGTTTGAACCTGCTCTGAGTTATTGATGTATATACAGCAGGTGGCACAAACCTCTCCTTCCTTATCCAGGAGATAATCTATGGTCAGGTGGTTGTACAAGCACAAGACTCATGGAACTATTGGGTATTTTGGGTTGGTGGTAGCCAACCAGAGTAGGAAATGCAAGGGTTTGCTACCCTCAACATAAACATCCAGTGGTAGCCAGTATGGTATGTGGTCCAGTGTAGAATGTGGCCCTGAGGAAGCCAGTCAGATGACTGATGGAGTGAGCCTTGTGCTGTGACCCTGCAATCAATTCCAAAGGCAGAAATTCCCAGTATAAAGTATTCATTGGATCATCTGGTAAGAAACTTGGGAATTCATGCCTGTTCATTGATTCTCTCTGCTCTAAGAGTCCCAGTGATGTGATTAAAGGGATTTGCAGGCCAAGAACTGTTTGTGCCTGGGCACTGAATCACGAATGTGGCCTTGAAACCTACTCCAACAGGATTCCCCTGAGGAGCGATTGAGGCAGAAAATGGATGAGGCATTTAATTGAAGGGAAACTCAGGGCTGCAATATGGTTGTTAATTGGAGTTGACTGAAAATGAATATAGCTGAGTGAGCATTTAAGAGAAGTGCAGGCAATCAGGGCCAAATGACAAGTCCAGAAATGTTTGACTCCCAATGTGTGGGTATCCTTCCCAGTCCATTGGATAAAATTGTCACTGGTGTTTATGAAGAGCCTTGCTGGTGTTGTGGAAGGTATATGAGAAATGATATGTTAGAGATAATCATGATAGCATTGGGGATAATCTTGGTGAGGACTTGCAGTAGCCTGGTTGGGAATTGCCACTTAAGCAAACAGAAGCAAAAAGTCAAGGGGAGCAAGTAAGGTAGTCTTAAAGGGAGGTATTTGTGGGGGAGGAGCAAATGGCAGAGGAGTAGGAGACTTAAATTTCATCTGGTCCCAGGAATTGCAGCTGGATAGGGATGAAACCATTCTGAACACCTACCACCTCAACAGGAGATCGAAGAAAAGAATAGCAGCAACTCTCTGAACAGAAAAGCAACCACTTTCTGGAAGGTAGGATGTGCACAGAAGTGAATCCAAGGTGATATTCGGGAAGATAGATGGTGGGGGGAGGGGACCTCCATCAGCCAGCTACTGGCAAGTGATAGAGCAGCAAAGCACAAAATTGGAACTTTTAGAAGTCTGCTCCGCTGAGGGACGTCACTTCAGTGGCTAAGCAGGGGGTTGGAACCCTCGCTGGGACAGTGTGGTCTCAGGACCCTGGGGGTCACAGAACGACCGGGGGTGCCTGAGTGTGGCAGAGCTCCCAGGTACCGGAGCAGGGAAGCCGACTGCAGAGACGGAGGCAAGGAGCAGGCTCTCAGCTCAGGGTTGCCATAAACTGTGATCCATAGCACAGCTGGGCCACTACTCCTCCAGCAGGGACCCAACAAGCGGCAGAGCTGGGGAGACTCCCCTTCCTCCCCCAGGAGGAGCAGCGCGGGAGCGCACCACAGGAATCTGCTGGGTTGGAGATAGAAATTAGACAGAGATAGAAATGCTCGGTCACAGGCCAGGTGAGCATGGAGTGCAGCCAGAGACTGGGGAGACGGGAGTGACTGACTGCTTTTCTCTGGGGGTTCACTGAGGAGTGGGGCCCCGAGTTCTCGGCTCCTCTGGAGCAGAGAATGGGAGGCCACTGTTTCCACTCTCATCCTCCAAAGCTGTACGGAAAGCTTGCAGGGAACAAAAGCTCCCAAGAGCAAACCCGAGCAGGTTACTTAGCCGGGACTGGCAAGGGTGGGGCAATTCCACCTCCAGCAAAGACATTTGGGGACCACAGCAACAGGCCCCTCCCCCAGAAGATCAGCAAGAACAGCCAGCCAAGACCAAGTTTACTGATCAATGAGAATGGCAGAACTCCAGCGCTAGGGGAATACAGCACATAGAATTCATGGCTTTTTTCCCATGATTCTTTAGTCTTTCAAAGTTAATTTTTTTTAATTTTCTTTTTCTTTTTTTTTCTTTTTCCTTTTTCAACGAACTCCCTTTTTTTAATATATATTTGACAGAGAGAGAGAGAACGAGTAGGGGAGCAGTAGACAGAGGGAGAGGGAGAAGCAGGCTCCTCGCTGAGCAGGGTTCCGAATGCGAGGCTCGATCCCAGGACCCTGGGATCATGACCTGAGCTGAAGGCAGACGCTTAATTGACTGAGCCATGCAGGCAACAATTATCAATCCCTTTTTTAAAAATCTTTTTTGTTTTTCATTTTTAGAGTCATATTCTATCCCTTCATAGTAGTTAACCTTATTTTTGGTATATATATATAAGTTGTTGTCTCTTTAAAATTTTGGGATACAGTTTCTTCTAACAGACCATAATATACCCTAAATCTCTAGTGTATGGCTTTGTTCTAGTCTCCTGCCTGATCACATTCTCTCCCTTTTTGTTTTTTGGGTTTTTTTATTTCTCTTCTTTTTTTTTTCAACCAACATCTTATCTTATCAATTCCTTTTATAAAATCTTTTATAATTTTCACTTTTACAGTCATATTCCATCCCTTCATCATATCTACCATTATTTTTGTACATATATAAGCTTTTCTTAAAATTTTGGGAGGCAGTTTCTTCTAACAGACCAAAATATGCCCAAAATCTAGTGTGTGGCACAGATCAATTCACCAGCCTGATTATATTTGATCATACTCTTTTTTTATATTTTTCTTTTTTTTTCTGTCCCTTTCTTTTCCCCCAGTTTCAGGTCTCTTCTGATTTGTTTAGTGTATGTTTTTCTGCGGTCATTGTTCCCTTGTTACATTTTGTTCTCTCATTCATCTATTCTCTGGACAAAATGACAAGATGGAAAAACTCACCTCAAAAAAAAAAGAAGTAGTACCGACAGCCAGGGACCTAATCAATATGGACGTTAGAAATATGTTGGAACTAGAGTTCATAATGATGATTATAAAGATACTAGCTGGGCTTGAAAAAAAGCATTGAAGATACTACAGAAACCATTTTGGGAGAAATAAAAGAACTAAAATCTAACCAAGTCAAAATACAAAAGGCTATTGATGAGGTGCAATAAAAAATGGAGGCTCTAACTGCTAGGATAAATGAGGCAGAAGAGAGAATTAGTGATATAGGAGACCAAATGATGGAAAATAAAGAAGCTGAGAAAAAGAGAGATAAACAACTACTGGATCACAAGGGCAAAATTCGAGAGATAAGTGATACCATGAAACAATATTAGAATAATTGGGATCCCAGAAGAAGAAGAAAGAGAGAGAGAGGGCCAGAAGGTATATTGGAGCAAATTATAGCAGAGAACTTCCCTAATTTGGGGAAGGAAATAAGCATCAAATCCAGGAGGCAACGAGAACATAGACCAGAAAGGAACACAGACAATATACAGTAACAGTCACCTTACAGGCAATACAACGGCACTAAATTCATATCTTTCAATAGTTACTTTGATTGTAAATGGGCTAAATGACCCAATTAAAAGACACAGGGTATCAGAATGGAAAAAAAAACAAGACCCATGGATATGCTGTCTGTAAGAGACTAATTTTTGACCCAAAGACACCTCCAGATTGAAAGTGATGGGGTGGAAAACCATTTACCATGCTAATGGACACCAAAAGAAAGCTGGGGTGGCAATCCTTATATCAGACAAATTAGATTTTAAACCAGAGACTATAATAAGAGCTGAGGAAGGACACTATGTCATACTTAAAGGGTCTATGCAACAAGAAGATCTAACAATTGTAAATATATATGTCCCTAACATGGGAGCAGCCAATTATATAAGCCAATTAATAACAAAAGCAAAGAAACACATTGACAACATTACAATAATAGTGGGGGACTTTAACACCCCCCTCACTGAAATGGACAGATCATCTAAGCAAAAGATCAACAAGGAAATAAAGACTTTAAATGACACACTGGACCAAATGGACTTCACAGATCTTTTCAGATCATTCCATCCCAAAGCAACAGAAAATACATTCTTCTCTAGTGCCCATGGAACATTCTCCAGAATAGATCACATCCTAGGTCACAAATCAGGTCTCAACTGGTACCAAAAGACTGGGATCATTCCCTGCGTGTTTTCAGACCACAGTGTTTTGAAAGTAGAACTCAATCACAAGAGGAAAGTTGGAAAGAACTCAAATAAATGGAGACTAAAGAGCATCCTACTAAAGAATGAATGGGTCAACCAGGAAATTAAAGAAGAATTTAAAAAATTCATGGA